>NW_025788088.1:0-10692 GCF_021130785.1 Homalodisca vitripennis
ATTCCTTTTTTTAAAAATTTTTTTTTTTTTGGGTTGTGGGGGGGTTTGTTTTTTGGGGTTTTTTTGGGGTTTGGGGGTTTTTTTTGGGGGTTTTTTAAAAGTATTTTTTCATTTATTCCCCCCCTTTAAGACCCCTCAAAAATATTTTTAAAAAATTTAAAAAATTTTCTTCGTAAATTCCCCCTCTTCCTTCTCTTCTCTCTTTTTGGGGGTTTTTTGAAATTTAAATAAAAGTCTGAAAATTTCACCCCAAAACTTTTAAAAAAAAAATTTTTTTGGGGGTTGCAAAATATTTAAAATCCTATAGGAGGTTGATCTTTATAAACATCCCTTTTTTTATCTCATTAGGTGACGAGACATTTTTGTCAAATTTCATCGTGTATAGGAGCGTGAAGTCAAAAACAAAAATATAGATCATCCTAGGAGTTTAAATAATCCAATTTCAATCGCTAGGAATGGAATGGATTGTCCTGAAAAATAATTTTTATAGGGAGAGGCCTAACCCCTTTAATATCTCATTCTGGCCCGTTCTTACGGACTACGGTACGATGCGCAAAGGATCTTATCAAAACCAAAACATAATAATACGGAAGATTAGAGACAGTAAAAGTTTGTGTATTAACTGATAACAAAGGTGCTGATAGATAGGATTTTAAACTATATCTCTAACATTAGTTCGCCAAGTCCGACCGCTCGGCCTCAGAATTTTTTGTTATTATAGTTTAAAATATAGTGTTGTAATATACAACTATTTTTGAGTTCTGTTTACTGAGAGAAAGTATTGATCAAATTTAATCGTTTCAAGAGGCCATTGTTAAGCTTCGAAAAATTAAAATATAGTTTCTTCTCAAGGTCTTTGTACATGCAGCCTGTTTTGTTTAAAAACACTTATGGGGATTATTTAACATGCAAAATTAAATCTTTTATTTTTTCTGTCTTGGAGAAAGTAGTAAATGCGCAGGTGTCGAATTTCACCTTTTCAAATATTATCCGCGAAGTTTAAAAGAGAAAAAAATAGTAAAAGTTGTCATTGTCTAGGGTTGAAACAGGCACTCTTATTTGAGAGAAAATTACTAGATTTTAAAATATACAATAAAACTGATGTCGTATATATTTCTTTAGACTGGAGAACTGGAGATTTAACACTAGCGAACCGTTTATTCCTATATCTTGCAGTGGTTTTATAGTTCATCGCATTAAATTTGAAAGCGAGCGTTAATTTGAAGAAATATTGTAAAACGCAAAACTCTAATTGAATATTGTTTTATTATTAAGCTAAATATATAAATTCTGTTTCAAGGTATATTTTTTAGCAAATGGATGGAGGCAATGGAATAAAAGTACGCAAATTTACTGTAAAACAAATGCGGGCTTTATAAGGAAAATCGCTGAAAGAAAGAAAAATTTAATAGACAGGACGAAATTGATCAACTTTATTGAAACTATCAAAGATGGAATCCATGCCCAGGTAGTATTACTAGGGAAACAGTTATATTTGGCTGTTAAATGAGTTAATAAATGATACTTTTATTGAATGATCATTGCATGGCCATATCATATTTTTTTGTTCTATTTTACTTCATCATAGGTAGTTGCTATGTGAGGCAAAATACAGGAAGACACTATTTATGTGTTGTTATATTTTAAATAATATTATATTTGTTAATTACATATTGACTTGTTACTTGTATAGTTTAGAATAAATCAACAATGCTATTAAGATGGCCGAGAGAAACCTCATGTAAGGTTTTAAAATATAAACAATTTATAAGTGTATGCTTAATAGATGCTATTAGCTATATCAGCATACGGGGTAGTTTGTTAGGAGATGTAAAAATCTAAAGTGGAGGGGGGTAAATGAATGAAATTTTAATTTTCTGCTTTTAGGGCAATTGTATCTGTTTAGGTGCTACACGCTGCTGTAAATGTCATCTGGAATGATAATAGCAAACAAGAGGCTATGCCTCAACGATTGAGAGATCCTCGAAGATTCTTGGACAACTATGGATAATATTTTCCTTACGCATTCTGGAGGATCCCGGAGGCGGTGACAAAGGTGGATAGTATTTCCTATTTTTTCGATATTATACAGTTATCAAAATTTTAAATTGACTATTGAAAGATATGTCAAATGAAGATTCCATAATATATTATTAAAGTAGAGTTTTATCCCTTTAAAGTTTAATTTAAATAGTTATTACAGTAATACATTTTTTAATACAATTTGTGGTTACTTGGCTACAATGCTGCTCACAAAAATTAAAATTAACACTCTTTCTATCCATTTCCATTTTTACACGAGATGTTATATTAAAATTATAGGTTAAGAAATACAGCTGCGCTTTTTCTTTTAATGTTGTAAGTTAAATTCTCTCTATCAAAGAGTTACGTTTTTACATTAGAAATAGTAACTGTAGGAGTTACAATAAAAGTATAGAGACACAGCAATTAGACTGGCAAAGTAAGAATGGGAATGAGAAAAACAGGACAAAACATTACTATTTTACATAAAATTAGTATGACCTTTTACCTCAGTTAAAAATTAGCTAAAATGGAAGTGCTCTTAGTTGAAATGGTGAAAGCTTGTGGTGATCTCTGGAATTGTTTAAAGCCAACTCTTGTGTGCCTGAAATATGATGTGCTCCAGTCAAGAAGATGGTCATACTCGAGATACTATTTAGCAAATTTTTAATATGGGCTGGATTAGGGTTGGTAAATTTTGAAACTAAAGGATGTTCCTTGCATACATTTCTTAGTACGGGAAGAGAACAACAAGAGTAATAATGGTAATATGTAGTGTGTGGTTATTTTTTTAATTTTTTTTTATAGACACCAGGCGCATCAGCTTAAACTCCACCCGGGCCCATCTTAACGGCAGATATAACGATGTCTGGTAAGTGTGGGATTCCTACCCCACTAAAAAAAAACCCCATTCCTCTCCCCTCCTCCCCCGTAGATGGTAGCGGAGAGGACTGAATTTTTGAACCCCGCGTTTAGCATTACTTCAATCTCTATTACTGGTGTCCCTTTCTGCAATTTTTTTTTTTGTCTTTTAAGAAGTCTTGCTGCGCGATGATGGCTGAACAACGGCCTGAGCCAGTTTTCCTTCCTCTTTTGCAATCATAGAGGTTCAACGCAGCCTGTGAGGGGGACAGCCTGCGCGCCTATTGAATCTCTATCGGTAGTTGCTGCGACCCCTATAGTTCCCTATCCACCGAACACGACAACTCGAAGAACACGTAGTGTTCGGTCATCGTCGCTATGCATGTCTTGGGCAGTATTTACACGTTTTGCGTGGTGCACAAACCCATCTTAAAAAGAGAGGCATTTAAACTGATCCCGTGTTCCAGTCAGTAGCTGGGTCAGGAAGAAATCCATGTATCCCCCGTGTTTTTCGAGAAGATCCAGACATTGATGGTTAGGGAATCAGGGCGCTCCGTCCATCTCCCGTCTCTCTCTCCCCCAGCGGTCCATTCTCTGTCCCTGCCACTCTTCAACTGTAGCGTTTTCCTATTTTTTGCTGCCGTTCTTGCCTCCTCAGAGTTGTCGCCATTTACTTTGGTGCGTCGTTAGAGCGCTTATCTTCGCCCTTTCGAATGCCAGCAAGTCGATTGCGCGTGGGTTCCCGCCAATACCAGTACAGCTTTTCCACGGCGTCGATGGTTTCACGCACGGGGAGTTAGTTCTGGCCTCCTCGGCACTGTCAAAACCACTATCGTAGCCGTACGTCGGTCCGCAAAACCCCGTGAGGCTTCACTTGTTTGGTAATCAGTATTTCAAGGAGCTCAATTCATAGTTGGCGTTCCCAAAAAGATTTCGGGCCTAATACGACTGGGATTGTTGGGATATTAATATTCCCAGAGTTATTATATTAATTTATAAATCATCAAAAATAATAATCCAAGACGTATAAAATATTTTTTGATTAGTAAAAAATCTAGTGGTGAATATTAAGTAACATGTAATTACTTAAAATTGTTAACTATGAAAAATAATTTATTGGTTTGTCTAAAATTTAAAAAATACAGTTCTAAATGAAGAAACAAATGGATTTATTTGTAAAACTGGCAAAATTAATAAGTTTCAAACGTTTCAAGAATTTTTATACTATATTTTCCACAAAAGGAATTTGGGACATACCCTTTTTTGTAAATTTTAAAAAAATTCCCTTTTGGGACATGAAATAAAAAATATTAATCAAAAAATTATCAAACTAAAAATCAGTAGCTCTCTTTCTAAAATTTTAAAATTTAATTTAAAAGTTTTAAAATAAAATTTAAATTTACCTCTTGGAAATAATTAAAAATAAAAAATGTTTCAAACTTCTAAGTTCACTCAAAATACAAAAAAATAAAAATTTCAAACTTTCTCTTTCTACACTATTTGAACCTTAACTTTCAAGTCTCTACAATTCAGATTACAACTCTCTCTCTCTAAACAAATTATTAAAGTTCAATTAATTTTCAAATTAATAATTCACAAATAACAAGTTCCAGTTAAAAATATTAATAAATTACTACTTTTTCAAATCTTCAATTAAAGTTATTAACAAAGGGTTCAATTTTTTAATTCACTTCTCATTGCAAAGCATGAAACCAAAATTTGTAAAACTTGTATGATTTCATATTATGCTCTATTGTTTCTTCGACGATTAAGTTATTTCAGGATTGCTATGTAGTTTCTATGTTTTTAAATTAATTTTTTCCTATAATAAAAGAAACAAAATTAATATAATAATCAGATCAGGATTGAATTTTTTCCCAATAAAACGTAACATTAAATTTGGTGCTTACCTCAAAATCATCGTCGGGAAAAAATTTAAGAAATAAGGGCACTGACAATTAACTTTACTCACGAAAATAAAACCAAAAGAAGGGGGCGAAAATTTTATGAGCGGGCGGCTTAAATACTTACCTTTCCAATCACCTTTGCAGGGGGAACATCCGTGAGAGCTCTCTCATTGGTCCAGCTGTATCAAACCAGGTGAAACATACTCACAATAAAGACAAGTTCTAAATCCCAAATTCACGGCAGTCAACCTGCCTTCCTAACAATTTAAAAACTACCAGTGCTAACTTGCCAAAAGGGATGTTACATGTTTCGATTTTACCCTGAACATTTTCACAATCTAATCTAAAAAATTTAAGTCCCAATATTTCGATCCCAAAATTTTTATTTAATTTAAGGGTTTTCCATTTAAAAAAATAAATCAATGTCAGCTTTAAAAAACGCTACAGGGCCCCATGATTGTTTTTTTTTTTTTTCAGCCTTGCGGCACACCGGATTGTTTTGTTGTTTAATCCTGCGAGCCTTCCGTTGTTTTTCCGGGCTATCAGCGTTCTTTTCCGTTTCAAGATAGTCATTCAACTATTGCCAGATTTCTCCGGCTTCGCGTCAAACTTTGGTGCTCCAGGAGGCATCTAAAATGTCGCCCCCAAATTCCGCACTGTTAGAAGGTGAGTTTTTTTATGTTTCCAAGTGTGAGGAAAGACACAACCTTGCGTGCTTTTCAAGGGGGTGCCCAGGGTGGGGGGCTACCAGACCAATTCTCTCGCTGTCCCTATATAAAATTCCTGGATTCGCACCGGACAGGTCGATCGCGCCCTTTCGGAAAAGCCATGTTGGTTTAAGGCAAAAAGCCTCCAGGGGGACGAATCGATGTCGCTGCGGAGTCTTTCCTTGTATGGAAGCTTGTTCAAGCAGTTTACCGGGGTATGTCTTAGCATGCAAAAGTGATCTAAACGACGATGCGTTGGTGTTTTAGGGGTTCCCTGTCCTCTTTATCTAATATGGACCAGTTCTCTCTGCCGCATTCCAGACCGTAGGGAAAAAACGTGCCGGTTTGCCAGGCAACGCATTGAAAGCGCCTCAGTAGGATGATGGGTGGATATTTCCTAGGCCTACAATCTTGGTTCACCAAGGCTGGAATTTGCCATTCCGGGCCTGGTGCCTTTTCCCAATTTTAATGGTTTCTTGCAGTTTCCTTGGACTCTGTAAAAGGGTGTTATTTTGCCGGTTTTCCATTTTTCATATATTGTTCTCTTTCTTCGCGGATTTGGGTGTGTTGTTCGGTTTGTTTGGTGTTCGAGAAGACGAGAGAAGGGGGGGAAGAAACAACTCCGCTACGATGATGTTTATTTATTAAGGGGCCCGGGGGAGGGAGGCGGGAGCGGAGACTGAGAGAAGAGGATGGAGACTCTTAAGACTTCGGCGCTTCTGGGAGGTGGCCCCTTTCCTGACCCAAGACGCGCTTAAGTGAACGAATTTGGTGATTATGCTTTACCTCAGAGGGTCATTGTTGAGGTCATTTACAGATCTCTTTCCACAGCACCGCTTTACTCGCTTTGATGTGGCTTTGTTTAAAGGCTTTCTTGGCTTGTTTGTACTCAAATCGAATATACCTCTTGGTCAGGAGGGAACGTTTCGCTGCTCTCGTTTGCCTTCTTCGACGCAGACCATGGCATTTTGTCCGAAGATCTGCTATCTCTCTGAGTCCACCAATACGGCTGGGCCTATATGAGCCTCGCCTATTCATTCGTGGCATAGACGCACTCACATGCGGCGACGATTCTGTTCTCCATTCACTGTTTGACACTACAGCGTGTATCAAAATGAATGTCTCGATTTTTAAAAACTTCAATATCTAATTTGCTAAAAATGTTACTACAAAAAATAATTATTGATTGCAAAATAACTCACAACATCTTAAAGTTGTTAGGTTATGTTATTTACAAATGTTCTATATGTCCCACAGCAGGCAGCGACACGAAAAACAACCAATCCAGACGATAGCTAAAATTCCTTCATAAACCTTACCAAAAACGTATCTATGCGTTTCACAGGACCTTATTGCGACAGTTCTTTATTCTGTTCTTTAGTTCTTCGATGTCATGAGTTAGAGGGGGAACAAACACTTTTTCCTTCACATACTCCACAAAAAAAGTCGCTTACCTATGGGGGTCCAAAGTCTGAGTGGATCTTGGGTGGCTGCACAAGATATGGAAGGGCATTGTCGCGAGCGGTTCCCGTGCGGCCCTATCCCAGCGGTGGGGAGCAGAGGTGTTGTTGAAGTAAAGCTTGGCCGGAAACATTGTATGTGCCAGAGAGGCGGAGCTCCCATCCTGTTTGGGAAAATGAAACCTAAAAACTTTAATGATTCTGTGAGTATTTTGCAATAAATATTATTTTTGTAGGTCACATTTTTTTATAGTCAATAGATATTGAGTTTTAAAATCGGGTCATTTCATTGTGATACACGCTGTACTATTCGGAGTCCGATCATCCCTGGAAAAGTAGCATGTGCTTCGAGGGGTCAGTGAAGTTCTCAGCTCCTCTAGATTTGAGTTTTCTTACATTCCACTTTCGCAGCTGATAAATCATGTCGTAAATATGCGCAGCAGATCGCAAGATTGAATGCCTGAATGTCACGTTTTGATGATCGCTGCCGCTGTATTACCTCTGTATACGGTCCAGTCCCCTTTAATTCTGTTCGATTATCCTTTGAGTCGCTAGCGTGATGTCTAGGTTTGGCCTCATCTAAACCCCTGAGTCTTCGGGAAGGTCGTGGAGTTTCCCGGAGTTTCAGAAATTACAAGGTCGATAGCCTTGCTGCGACGTCAAGCAACCTCGTTTTACTCGGGTATTCAGAAAGGGTTCAGTCCTACATTCGTCGATTTTGGCGTTGAAAGTTCCGCCACCTACGATGACTTCTCCGTCAAACTCAAGAATAGGTGTTTTCTCTATGTTGTCGCCAATTTCTGGCGAAAACATACTGAATCCCATCGGTTTGGTGAAAGATAAACGCTGATAAAAAATAGGTCATTGGCGTTTTGATACCAGAACATAAAACTGGATCGCACTTCTTTGTCCATGACGGTGACTTCTGTGAATTCGTGATCCAAATGGCTGCGTGCCTGGACTCTATAGCAGGACCATGTTCCTATCTTTGGTGTGCAGATTATTGTTCACACTCGCTCGCGTCGGCACAGATATTCAATTTTTGTTCGAAGAAACGCTGGCACAGCAGGTTCTGCGCCAGAGGCATATTATTCAGGTTACCTTGAAGCTACCCGCGTATTTCTGCTCTTTCGTAGCTTCGGCATGAGTGCCGTGCGGAACGCCTTAAACTCCTTGGGGCCTGTGGTTATGGCCTACACTGTTCTTGTCTTCTATTATCAGTGACATAGGTAGTATTTCGGTCTTCTATGCATTCGGCAGACTTATGTATGATTTTTCCGCCACACTTGTAGCAGGTGGGGGGGGGGGGGGGGGCAAATTTTTTTTTGGCTTCTATCTGGTCCGCCACTTATTCGCTCTTGGTGACAAAACCGAGACACCTAAAACACGATCACTTTAACGACTGGACGGATGGCGCAATTCACACATCGATTTTTTTGTCGAGTGCCTTTAAATCGCGTTGAGCCTCGTCGATTTCACAGAAGCGCACGTTGTCCCCGTGCTTGTCACTTTGGTCAGGTTGATCGTTTAATCTCCATTGTAGTCGTAAATAGTCCCGCCTTAAGTGCTTCACGAACATCGTTTTCGGTAGAGACTCCGTTCAGATCGAGAATAAGAAAGAATAAGAATTTAAGAAAGAATAAGAAATATTTATTCCATTTGAAAAAAAGTAATACAGATATAAATCATAATTTAAAAAAACTTGGGAAATTCTAGCATCTAGACAGGTGAGCGATGGCTAGCACAGTTTATCAAAAACACTAAATTTGGGGCATACAAACAGTCTATATTTTTGCCACTTAAATGGACGGTTCCACTGCAGCGGCATACTATATACACCACAAAGTATTTAAACAAAAACTTATAAGTCAAAACTAAGAATTATTGAGTATTTCTTAGTTTTATAAATTAATACCCCGTACGTACATTATTTCAAATTTTACGAAACAGAAATTAAATATTTATATAATTCTAAACTTTAATGCTACCTTTTTTCAATGTATCATCACACAACATAACATTTAATGCGAAATTTAAAAATTAATCCAAGATGAAGTATTACATCATTGTATAATACAATTTTAATTTACATCGAGTTTATAATAATATCACTGAATGATGCCTGTTAATTCAGTAATTTCATCCTTTTCCTGCAACCAAATTCTAATTTTTTTTAAAAATAAATGTTTTTTACAAATAATTTTGATTTTGGTTTGGTAGCAGGTTAAACAATTTTGGATCCTAAAAATACAAATGAGACTTTCTAAAGAATGACTGATTACACTTTTGGTCTTTTGAAGACGACCTTCTGAAGCAGGCTCGCGTATAATTATTAAACTGTTTATTATTTGTCATCACCACTTCGCAATAATAAAACGTTTTTAATACTTTAAATACAAAAATAGTATTTTAATGTAGTATTTTCAACTGGTCAGTCTGAACAGAGGAAGGGACGGCTCACGTTTACATTTAAATGTTATTATTCTAATTTAAAGTGCTTCTGTCATTATCTCCAGTGGGTTTTTAAAGATTTATTACTAGCTCCCCCCCAAAAATTTCTAATCCCATAAATAAATCTGGATGTGGGAAATTATGTGCAAAGTAAAAAGGGTGCCATTACTGCCTAAGGGGTAGCACGTTCTCCAAAAAGTAAAATTTTTCTGACGTTTCTTTTAATTGTGGACTGTAGATTGTCTGTATGTGGTTTCCAGGATAATGATTCGTCGATTATTATGCCAAGGTATTTGATTTGATTAACTTGCTCTATATACTGGACATTTACATTTATTGTCATTCTCGCAGTTAAGAGTTACATGTTGAAATTTCAAGTTGTTGACGAAAGAAAAAACGTTTAAGACCAAAATTTATAAATTTAGTTTTTTCGGCGTTTACTATCATGTTATTATTTTCACACCTCTCGCACGCGCGTTAATGACCCGAATTGTCGAGAGTCATTTCCTCTAAAAATGTTAGACAAGTGTGTATTATTATATTGAAGAGCAATGTCGGTCAGCAAAAGCTGTGGCTCTTCCCTTGAAGGGAATCGCATAGTAAATCATTCACGAATATTAAAAAACATAGTTGCACTAAGCACAGAGCCTTGAGGGACGCCCCGGGATACAGGGTTTCTGAGTTATGGTAATATTAGCTATATTCAGATAGAGAGAGAGATAGAGTGATGAGTTTCGTTAAATATCTTTCAAACCGTCCAGCGCAACTCCCCCTTACTCCAGCGAGCCTTAATTTTTTCGAAAAGGGTTTTCCGTGATCTACTAAATCGAAAGCCTTTGAAAAGTCTATGAAAGACCGGAAGAGTTATTATGTTTTTGTTATTAATACTGTGTAAAACATTTTCCATAAGCGTTGTAATTGCGTTTTTTCTCAGTACTCTTTCCTTTCAGTTTAAATCCGAATTGATAGGGCGAGAAAAATTTTACTTTATTTAAAAGGACCGTATTTACCAGTATTTACGTAAAGTATTTTACTCTTATTTAGAATGATTCTCGGTTGCCGTCTTTATTGCGGCAGCAAAAGCTGGCACTGTCCTCGGACTTGGGACTCATTTCCAGTAGGGACGCCCCCATGTCTGTCTGCTTAATGGACTTTATGTCTCGCCCGGGTTTGATCTCTTTTAGGTGATTGCGTACGTTCGCCCTTCCGCTGGTGTGTGTGTGTGTGTGTGTGTGTGTGTGTGTGTTACGTGTGGTGTGTGTGTGGTGTGTGTGTGTGTGGTGT
>NW_025788089.1:0-11596 GCF_021130785.1 Homalodisca vitripennis
TGATCTTTTTGGTTTTGGAGATGTGAAGGATATAGTATTATTACACTCTTATTCATACTGAAATTTCAGTTTCTAATAAAAAATACGTGAACAAAGAAGAAGAAAACATATTTTATTATTTATTCTAGTTCATGTAACCAAAGTACATTCAGTAATTATCATGGCGTTTCCCAATTTAAATATTCTTCCTCTAAACATCTCGGCAACTGGTAAGAGTGGTAGTGCTGTGGGGTGGAGGTCAAGGATATATTGTACCAGTATAGGCTCTGAGATTGTTGTTGTGGAGCTGACCTTATGCTGCATTTGGAATGTAAAATGTGCCTGTAAATTAAATAATAAATAGTGGTGGATTTCATGTGTTTGCTTTTTCGAAAATCCTGATACGCTATGGATAAGGTGTACTTGAGAACCATATTAAAGGAAAGAGTGGGTAGTACTGTATAGGTGGATATTACTGATAAGTAGTATCATAAGGTGGCATTTGAAGCTGCATTATCCCTACACCTGACTCAAAGACAGTCTTGGATCATGTGGCCACTACTAAAGAATAATGCAAATTTACTTTGTGTTTGAAATTTATTTTTTTGTCAGATAGTTTGAAAGGGTAACAGGATTTCAGATATTTGCCATCATTGGCATATGTTACAAAAATGCAACACTATGTAAATATTTAGTATTAAAAATGACAAATTTCTTAAATACTATAATCTGTTACATTATTTTGCATTATTATTTATATTATTTTTAACATAATCAGGATGAGTTTTAAAATTTGAGTTAGCTAATTGAATACTAATCTGGGTTGCAATTTCTTTGAGTGGTACAAAATAATTGTTTACAGACTTGAATTTTAATATTGATCAGGATCTTTTTTCCTTTTGTGATATATTTCCAATTAGTGATACCATTGACAATTTACCTTGCAACAGTTGTTGCTCAATAATGTTATAACTTAAAACTTACTAAAGTATATACACCTCCAGTGTATTGGTTGAACAGCTTTTGAGCAGCAACGTGCTAGGGCCTGGCCAAATGTTATTCTGGAGGGCAAGCCAAGAATGTATTTTATAAACAAACCAGCTGAAGTGTATACCATTGTCTTTCAATCGGATGCATTGGTATAGTCTGTAGGAGGTATAACGAAAGCAGTGCCAAATAACACAGGTGTTTGGGAGTAAATGTTTTCTGATTTTGATTAGTTCTACAGTTGGTGGTTTTCACTAATGAGGCTATTGTTTTTGGAGTATTACTATTAATGAAGTCACTTGGAGACCATATCCATATTTATTTATGATAGTTGAAACAAATGTGCTCCCAAAATTAAAGCAGAGATGTCAAACTCATTGGTGTACATTCTGTTTTGAAATTATTATTTGCAATCTAAGATGGCCACCTAAACTCAAAACTGGGCATAATGAAAGTAATGTTTATTGTTTCGACATCCTATAAATTAACACTCAACTCGAAACCATTATTAAGATTTGTTATACATTCAATACTTTATGGAAACTTTGTTCAAAATGTATTAGTTTGTTGTTAATGGAACAAGTTAACTTCTTTACATTGCAATAATAAATACATGAAATTTAATTTATACCCATGCTTTTAATCATAGAATTTCATAGTTGTCAAGCTGTATCTGCTGAGAAGGAGAAACGAATTGTACCAAAATCATCTATTTGTATTTTAACTCATTCAATAGTAACTCTTTTTCATGCTTAGTTAGTCACTTCAAATAAGTGGGAATATGTGCTATCCTCCAACTTTTGATTACATGGCATAATAACTTTTAAATTTGTATATAACATCTGAATAATGCTGGGTGTTTTATATAAGGTGTCTCAAATTGATTATGAGGATTATGTTAGATTAATGAATTAAACAAATCATTCACTAAATCCTCTGTTGAATCTGTATTGTACAAAGATGTCTCAAATCGATTGTGAGATAACAGACTATGTTAGAATAGTGAACCAAATTAATTCTCAACTAAATCAATTGTTGAGAACAGATTTTAAATTTTTTCATGACATTTGGACTCTTTACTTGGTAGTATATAGTGAGTGTGTCATACAACCCAGAACAGACAATCATATAGAATGATGTATCTAAAGGGTTAACTACCAATTTGCCAAAATCTGTAGGTCTGTGGTTTAATCTCAAGTTTTTCAAGGTTAAACATATGTAATATAGTTCATCATTGTAAAGGTCTGTGTATGTCAAACATTGGTGGAAAAATAACTTTAGATCATTTTTCATTTTAAAATTGCAGTTAAAACTGTGTGATCATTTTTCATTTTAAAATTGCAGTTAAAACTGTGTAATGTAAGACTTTACATAATAATGAGTGCAGCAATAGAGATTGAAAATTTTCTTTGCATATTTACTTTCACAATGAAATCTGGATTCTTTTGCTATGTAACAAAATAATTTTCTTAAATAAAATTTCCTTGCAGCCCAACCTGAAATTTTAAGATCATTTTTGTTAGTGGAATGTATGAAAATAAAGTATTTGAAGATCTTTCGTTTTATAAATCACTAAATACTTCTTCTATAGAGTAAGACATTATTTTAAACTCCTAAATTCTTTTTTTTGGAAAACGGAACAGAATGAAAAATCTGTGTGTCAGTGTGTGTAGATGATGTCAAGGCTGAGTGGTCACATTCCTGAGTTGGTAGCCATATAAAGAAGTTTCACCTGAGTATAACTTCACTTGTGTCCTTCATTGTAAGGCTTTGTCAACTAAGGGCTGTCCTGTTGAACTAAACGGGAACTAACTAAGAAGTCCTCAACCAGAGTGTAAAAATTGTGAATGTTATTGACACAAGGTCACAAAAATCTCAATATTTTAAAATTCTTTGCCATCATATGGGAAGTCTTTATGAGAATTTGTTGCTTTTACTGAAGTTTGCTGATTTTTCACTTGGTAATGAGTTATTCAGTATATTTAAATTCCACAATGAATTGCACGTTTTCTTCACTGAACAAAAATCTCATTTGTCATCAATACTCATTGACTTTGGTTGGCTTTTAAAATTGCCCTATTAAGTGACATTAAAAAAAATAATATCTGGAATATGTCCATGCAAGCTAGTGTTTATGTTTTCTACATTGAAAAGAAAACTAATGCAATGATAAAAACATTACCTTACAGGAAAATTATGTAAAAAAACAAAAATGAGACTTAAAAATTTGATGTCATATATATGTATATATCTAATTTTGCTGATCTTAAAACTCAAATTACATCACCAAAATTCATTGAATCCTTGAATAACAATATACTTCCCCCAGACAAAAGATTCATTGAATCCATGACTTTTTTTAATTTGATGCTACAGGAGTTTCTAGAACCTGATTACTTCCTAAGAAGGAACAACTAATTGAATTGCCATTTTATTCAACTTTAAAAAATAAATATTTCAGTGCTACATAAATACATTTTTTCATTTGGTTTTGGACAGTAATAAGAAGAAATTTGTCAAGATTTTCCATTTGTGGATTTTCAACTAAATAGTTACCATGCGAAATAGGCTTTTCAAATCTAAGTAAAACAAAAACAACAAAAATAAAACTAATTGATTAAAAAAGAATTTAATATTTTATTTATAACAAAACTATATCTGAACATTGATCAACTATGTAAAAACAAGCAAAGACCTCGTCCCCTCATTTCGTTTTTTAAGAGCAAGTCTATTTTGAAATATTGTGTTTGTCTTGCAAAAAGGCAATTACAAAAATTTTATAAAAAGCATCTTTTTTGTTTAATAAAATTCTTTTTCCCAGTAAAGGTACAGAAGTAACACTATATTAACTAAAACAAACTTTTTTTAATAACCAAGTTTATTACTCTAAGAGAGGGGTAGGTATACAAAACTTATACTGTTTGTAAATGGGGTACAGTGCTTGAAAAGTTTGATGACCAAAAGTTTATACATAGTTTTAAATTCAATGGTGAAAACCAATGCTAGGGTATCCTTAATCAATTACAAAGTTAATTAAAAAAACTGCAACTTTCGAATATGTTAATAACATTTTGCTATCACAATATTAAGATGGTTGTTAAGACTAACAGAATAGTCCAAAATGTTTGTGTAATAAATCTTCAGAAAGGAGCTGTTGTACAGTTAAACCTAGTGTACAGGATGGCTAAAAACCAATTAGACAAGTTTAACTAATTTAGGTACATATTAAGGTATCGTGCTCATAACCAAAAATAACCCCACTCTATTGCCATACCATTTACGGCATGTGATATTCATATAGTTGTACATAAATCTTTATGGATTTTCATTAATAATAATGACTGCCGTGTAATGTTTACAATAACAAAAAAGACCTATACTAATTACCTTTAATAGAGATTTCAGAATTTAAAGATCATTTTGTGATGTAATGTGGATTTTTAGTGGATTTACAAACTGTAAAGCAGTAAATATTCAATCATATATTGGGTAAAACCATCAGGTTTGGTCATAATCGGAGCTTTAAAAATTGAAAGCTACGCCTTATTTTTGGTGAAGACCCAGATTAGTTGCTTTGATCCACCCGCTTCCACCCTCCATTTTATATTTAATGGAAATCAAGTCCAGAAAACTTTGGAATTTAATCCATAAAATCACTGTCAGTTTTTTTGTAAATTATTATTTGCTAACAGCCCCAGAACAGTGATGTTGAGAATTGACTTCACCTTGGGACTTTGCTCCCTTGGCTACAAACACGTTTTGCTACATAAGTAGCACAATAAGGTCCCCATAGAATATGAGCATGTTAAGTTTTGAATAATTACCAATCCAATAATAAGATATCCAGACCAGTCCACTTGACTCCCTGTTTCCATCCAATGGCTTTGGGGGCCCGTCTCACCCTACGTCCCGTCACATAAGATTGAAATCCCCAGGCCACATTCATGGGATGTTTCTGTAAAGTCCCTTATGCCAACAGTTTGTTATGTTGGCTTGAATATAGCAACCCATTATATGGAAATTATTGCTGAATTTTATTTTGGTTCTTGATTATGCCTCCTTGAGTTGAATACCGGAAAAAAAAAAAAAAAAAAAACTCAAGATGTGGATTTAATAAAGGATACTTTAATACCAATTTTGAAGAAAATCAAACTATAAATGCAGTCACTAGAGGTAATTATATACGGACAGACAAACTTTTACCCTTCTATTTCCTACATTCAGCCAAATATATACTAAATCAAAAATGAATATCATTAACTTAAACACTTTTTTTATAATGCATATATGAATTAGATGATGTATTCCATAACACTAAGTAATGTATGTTATGTACATAACACAGATCTTTATAGTATCACAATAATGGCTTAACCTATGAATACTGTTAACAAAATTGTATAATGTAAACAAATAACTGACAGTATCAGGATGATAGATAGTCCCGAAACTATCAATTTTAAATTAATATAAATTCTTGCAGGAGGTGAGAACCACCCCCCACTGTAATTAATAGGTTAATAAAAATAAAATTAAAAAGCTTTCAAGGATGTTTTTATAGATTAATTTGGGTTATTTTTTCTCTTTCACCAAAACTCTGGAATCATAACAACATGGCTGACTGACTTACAGTCCACAGTAAAGTGAACTCCAAGAAAAAGTGTGTAATTAAAGTGGTAATAATCCAACAAAATATTATTTTACTTGTGCACAATACTTACCTTGGATCACATTTAAGTTAAAAAAAAACAAATATTTTCTTTTCAATGGAAGCTTCAGAACTTTATCAAGAAACTTGAATTAAAATACTGAACACTAACAAGCAAGTAAACTATCAAGATTAACGCCAAGTTAAAGACTCAAATAATCAAAGCATAACACTTTCCACAGAACTATATTATTCACGTCCAAACTTATAAAGCCTTTTAAGATTTAAAATAATATGAAATATAATTTGTGTATTACTCATCTATGACATAACTAAACAACAGTGACGTCACTCACTGCCAAGTCCACAATCTAACAGTGAAATTCCACATCATACAGCGTTGGCAACACAGCTGCTTGGCCACCTGGTCAAACTAGACCAGTGACCCAGACAACGTGTCAGCATTGTCACTGCTGACCTACAGCAATACAGCCAAGCTAGACTGTACTCATACTATTTGAACACGGCACTTTGATTTGCCATTTAATCAAGAGTTTTTAGGTCGCTATGTGTTTTTTGAACAAACTTCTCTCATTATTTATTTCACTATCTGAACAAAGCAGTTGAATAGCACTGTTATCTAAATCAAATATAATATGCACATTTTTTATCATTGACAAAGAATTAATTATAAACTTCACCTGTATTTTCTTCCACAAACAATGAAATACCGAAACACTGTTTTGGGACAGCTTTTTAAAAAATTCATACTGTTCCTGAACGCATGTCCTAGACACCCCTGTGGAATTTGCAACATTGGAGTAAAATACCAGGCTATATGCTGCACACTACGGGACCCTGCAATATGTGGTATCATTCCAGTTGCTGCTAAACCAGGTCTGACAAAAAATTTAAACTTTAAAAAAACTTACTTCGGAAGAACTTTTCATCCATGGGTATCGTGGATAAGTGGTAAAGAAGGCCTGTAAATCCACTAAAACAGATATTGGCAATAATCTTGAATATCCCAAATACAAAACCTCGGCTCAACTGACTGAATAGCTTAGGACCGTGACACACCGATCCCTAAACCTAACAGCAGAAGTTGTGAATATGCACTGGCTTAGGTGAGAATTTACAACTCAAAGAGAAACTCTACATGGAAAAAGTTAAAAAATCTGAGTACCAATCTAGAACTAGAAGACAAAATAGTAGCTATAAGAAGAACTTATCAAAGAGTCCTTACAGTTGAAAATACTAAACTTCAAGTTGAACTCAGGCATTAGAAGAATAAATTGGACACCGAACACAAGCTCAAAAATGATTTGATTGAGCAATGACTGAATTCTGAAAAATGCCCAATTCTCAAAGCAGGAGAATGATCTCTATATCAATAGCAATTCCAACACATAGGGAAAAAATTAAACAAATAGGTTGAAGGGCAAATAAAATTGAAAACACAAAAGTTTGACTCTTCTAAATAAACAAAATGATAGTTGATTGTTAGGTAGCATGAAAACCCGTGAGGTTAGAAGTAAAAATAAAAAACGATCTGGTAAACCAAATGTGACATTCAAATTTGTGAAAAACTGTCCCTGATAAACTGGAGTGGAGCAAGCAAGAACGGGCAAGAGAACCATCCTTGAGGCTCTCTTTAAAAAGCCTCTAAAGCCAATCCTTAATGCTGTGCGCTCATACAAGGCAGAAAATGGCTTTACAAACAATACCGTTTC
Organism: Homalodisca vitripennis; assembly: GCF_021130785.1. Taxonomy (NCBI): domain Eukaryota; kingdom Metazoa; phylum Arthropoda; class Insecta; order Hemiptera; family Cicadellidae; genus Homalodisca; species Homalodisca vitripennis. The sequence continues at coordinate 7,348 of NW_025788089.1, forward strand.
TGGTCAGACACACCTGACGTTCCTTTGTCTGACCCGCGGAGAACCGAGCCAAACTCCAACACAAAAACAGAGCCTTGAATCAACTGGGAGAAAACAGCCAAACTCCCAACAAAAAAAACTGGAGTCTTGAATCAACAGGGAGAGCCAGCCAAACTCCAACACAAAAACTGAAAGCCTTGAATCAACAGGAGAATCAGCCAAACTCCGACAAAAAAACTGAATCATAATCCTGACTCAACAGTAAAATAACAGAAAATTTTACAAAAACTTCTCGCTCAAAGAGGAGTGAGAGAACAAATTTTTTTCAGTGTATCCCTCCAAATCTCAAAAAAAGCATCAAAATCCAATTTGAGAGAACACACTTATGTCTGCCAAATCAGATGTAAACCAGATACTCAAGGGAAAAACTAAAAAACCACCCATGTATGCAAAAAGAAAAGCCACAAAATCAAAGTGTAGTAAGAATTTTTTACTGAAAACATTGAATATTACCTCAAAATTATAAACCAAAAAAACAGGACCATGCACGCTATGCATCAGCCACTATCACGCGCGGTATCCCCATCCCTTTTGAAAACTCCACAGCAAGAGACCTCCCATGGGCAGGAGATACTTCTGACTCACACACAGACAGTATCCCCATCACCTCGTACAAGAATCAGGGAAAACAGATCTTAACGGAAACAGGCCGGACATTCACCAACTCTGATTCTTTTTTAGACCACAATAAACCTGATAAACAGCAAGATAAAAAGACTCTCTCATAACTCAAGAATGTGCGCTCATTAGTTAGGCCCAAAGCGAACATAATTATTGGTCACCAAAATGTTAACGTGGCTAACGACCAACAAACTGGATAGATTAACACACTATTTAAATGAAGAAAACCCAGACTTATTTTATTGTCACAGAACATGGTCTCAACACATGAAAAACCTGCAAAAACACCAGGATAACAAACTACTCCTTAGTTGGCGGTTTCTGTAGACAACTTTCAATACAAAGGGGAGTGTGGCTGGACTGCATTTGCTAGAAATGGTATTGAAAATCCATGTCAGGCTATTAAAAAGAAACAAGCAGCCCAGAATTTCTGAACTCATATGTGAGTCCCAGCATTATATGAAATTAGAAGGAAGACAAAGGGCCATTTTTAGTATTAGGAGTTTACCGACCACCTAGTTCAAATCTTGATGCAGCACTGAAACCAAAACTCTCAATTATGATAAATGATGGCCTAACCTCAGAGAAAACCAATAGTGATAGTGGGAGACATAAATGTAGAACATCCTGAAAGAAAATAATGATAGTAAAAAGATCACAGAGCTGTTAGCATCCTAAAAACATTACCGAGACATAAACTTCCGGCAACAAGAAATAACACCACAACACCTCATCTACATCAATTGACTGGGTAAGTACTAATCTGCAGCAAAAGGAAATTATTACTACAGGTAGTTCAAACAGGCCTCTCAGACCATACCGCTCAAATAATAACCCTAATTTCCCAAAACAACTCTAAGCCAACACCCAAGGAATAAAAAAAGAGTTTTTAGTGAACAATCTGTACATCAACTCAAGTTACTCTTAAGCAATGGAAGACTGGACAGAAAATCAAACAATACCCAATGTAGAACCGGCAGCCCTATGACTCTTTATGTCAATATACCTTCAAATATTCCTCTAGATATTGCCTGTCCACATGTCCACTTCAAAACAAGAAATACGTAAACCAACAAAGTAAGTCGGGGATGATGAAAGCAAGCTGTTTAAGGAAAATATATATACGACAGCAAATGAACAGTACCTGCGCTCCTGGGCTACCAGAATACAAAGCAGAAGTCACGCAAGAAGGAAAAAAGGACTATGACCTAAAGCTCAAAAAACTTCGTAAAGAACCAAAAATGCAGCTTTCATTTGACCAACGCGGACAACAAATCAAAAGCATTATGGCAGGTCATAAAACCAAGAAAGAAAAGGAAAAAAAATGGAAAACTAACCGAAATGGTACTACAGGTGAATGGTAGGGATGTGAGAGAACCAAAAGATAATGCAAATAACTTCAATCAGTTTTTTTTCAAACACTGCAGAAAGAACATTGAATGCAAATAACCAAAAAAACAAAAACCCTGCCATCAAAACTCCAAATTTTACAAACGCAAACATCCTTGAAACACTCTCATTGTATCCTGGCAACTCCTGAAGAAGAGTCAAGAAAAACTAATAGATTTCCCTCAAACCAAAAACAGTCATCCTGGAATAGATGAAATTTCGAGCCAAACTTGCCAAGATCTGTAAAGAAGTGAGATAGCCATTCCATTGACAACCAAAAATAAACAAATCTATTTCAACAAGGCATCTTTCCATCAAAACTAAAAATTCGCAAAAGTCTACCCGAAATTCAAAAATGGGCCAACTACCAGAGATTAACAGCTACCGCGCCCCCCATTTCTCTACTACCGACTTTCTTCAAAAATAAAAAATTGAAAAAATTTGGCCTTTAACCAGATTACTACTTACTACACCTGGAGAACAAAAACAATCTACTAACTAATTACCAAACAGTGGCTATTTGATCTGCAGCAATCAACTACTACAAGCGCATAATACAGCTGATTGAAAATATAATTGACAAACTGGAAAAGGGCTCTTAGGTGACACAGTCTATATTTGGACTTCAGCAAGGCTTTTGACGTCTTAAATCATAACTGCTTACTTGAATTAAGTTAAATACTCTTGGAGTCACGGGAAACAGCACTAGCCTGGGTTGAACAGCTATTTAAGGAGCAGACAACAAATGGAGGAAGTTGAATGCCTCTCTAATGACTACTCTGAAGAAAGCTCAATCAACTCAAACTCCAATAGCAGAGAGGTGTGCCTCAGGGATCAGTGTTGGGCCCGGTCCTATTTCCTGCTATTCTAACAAATGACCTACCAGACCAACTATAAAGATGCTTGCGCAAGAACTGTTTAATGTTTGCAGACGACACTGTCATTACAGTAGAAGAAAAAAATCAAATGAACAACTTGACAACAACGCCTACCATAGCCTTTAATATGACAAAACCAATATTGCTACTCAAATGACCTTGTGATTGAACGAGAAAAAGACTCTGCAGATGATCTATAAACATTCGGAAAAAGGAAATCGAGGCTGGACTACCTGAACTGAAGAGAGAAGAAAACACAAAGTAATCTCGGAATTGTGATAGATGAGAATCTGACCTGGCGAACTCATATAGACAAACTCTGTAAAAAAATCAGCTCCGGAACATATGTTATCAGACGAACCAAAACAAACAAGTGGGATAAAAACATCAAAAATTGCATATTTTGCACTTTTTGGAATCACATCTAAGGTAATGGCCCTTGGCAATATGGGGTGGAACAACAAGCTCAAAATCTGGAAAGAGTGCTTATACAACAGAAACGAGCGATTAGGAGCCTTGCAGGGTTAAACTACCAAGATAGCTGTCGAGAATCTTTCAAAGAACATAAAAATATTAACTGTAATAGCACTGTACATAAGAGAAATCCATCCTGTATGCAGTAAAAAACCAACCAAGACACACACAGAGATCCGTACACTCAACATAACACCAGAAACGCAATAGATTGCTCACCTCCCAACTCATCACCACTTGAGTCCGTTTATGAAAGAAAGACCAAGCTACAGAGGAGCCTTGTTCAACAACAAATTGCCTGGTACACACCTCAAGAAAGTATCTGAACAACGACTGAGTTAGAACAACTAACAGCGTGGCTGGAAGACAGACCCTTCTACTCAGTGAAAGAAATTCCTGGAGAGAGCCCTTGACTAAATGAAGACCACATAATGAATTAACAAAACACTGACTATTACACTCATTAATAACATTAACACTTCGTTCTTGACCTTTGTTTCTGTTCTCTAAGAATATGTACAATAAAGAAAATGAAAATGAATATGAAAATGAATAGAAGTTAAGGCAAACAACGAACATTTAGAAAACAATATACAGATATTCATTCTCTAGAAACATTTTAACCTTGTCCACATATGATGAATGGTGAGAACCTAAAAATATTAATATTAGGTATTAAATATTAGTACATTTTACTGTTTAATATTGGACATCCTCCTTCCAAAAAGCATATAATTTAATATTTTAAATTAAATATATCTTAACAATTACTACTCTGTACAACTACAATTAAATTTCAAAAATATTAAATGTTTCCTTGTTCTCCTAAAATGTATGTTTAATTTTTT
>NW_025788090.1:0-10318 GCF_021130785.1 Homalodisca vitripennis
AAGATTTTGCCCGGTCTGGCATCGGGGATTTGTACAAGGGGGGCCCACAGTTCCTTCCCGAAGTATGTTCCGGCTCCTACAGTGTACCTGGCAGACATAACGTTTCTGCCACTGTGGAAACAGGCCACGTCGTCCTTGGGCCCATCACCGCGGGAGTGCCACAGAGATCTTTAATGGGCTCAGTGCTGTACTTTGGTACACAAATGACATCCCAGTCATTCCCAGGATGTCCCTCGCCCTCTACGCTGACGACTCACTGTTCTACAGTAATTCGGCCTCCATCCGTCAATCATGTGTCTACATGAGACGACAAATGGAACAACTAGACCCCTGGCTGAGGAAGTGGAAGGTCAAGATCAATACGCAGAAGAGCGAGGTTTATCTGTTTCACAAAACCCCATCAATACCCAGTACAGCGTGAGAGGATTTGCCTACAGGGGGACCAACTAAGGTGGACCAAGTCCATCAAATAATTGGGAGTCGTCCTCAACAGGACTCGTACGACTGGGCTTGCTGCAAAGGGAGGAACCGCCTTGGAATGGGCCCCCTTCAAGGGCTGTCGGCCCTAATGAGACCTCACTCCTGACTAACTAACCCAAAACGAAGCTGCTGCTCTAAAAAACACGAGAGGTCGCCCTATCGTGACACACGCGGCTCCAGTCTGGTATCCACACACCTCCAAGACGACCAGGAAGGGACTTCGAGAACAGGACGCTCCACCAACTGACGAACATACCGTGGTTCGTCAGGAACACGGTGTCCTACGGGCTGCGGACTACCCGCCTGCATGAATCATTACAGGCCAGGCGAGAGCCATGTATTCAGCGGAGCGAATCTTTTTGGGGAAAACAACCGTGAGTGGGAACCAGATAAGCCGTCCCCCCTGTGGAAAATCCCCCAACATATAGATGACCCACCCTAAAGAAAGAAAAAAAAAAAAACCAACTGACTCACCACTTCACTACTTAACCAACCAGTTACTCGAAAGTGACAGAAATTTAAAATACACAATTAACAATTCCCCACGACTTAACGCAAATGCCCCCCTTGGGGCTAAGACACTGAGCAGGCCATTCTGCTTGTTGCGAGCCGCTAACTTAGAAGGACAAGAGTCCCAGCCCACCCGCTGCCTGCCAGAAAGATTGGAATTTTCAACTAATACATTATAAACTGATTCTTTTTTACCTTAAGGGACTGAAAAAATTCAAAATCCTAATCACAAGTTCTTATTATGAGTTGTATGTATTTTTAGACTATATAACTTCATTTCGTTATCTTTTGAAATTGAGGAGTGTATGGTTGTATTCTCTGCAACAATTGAATAGATTACATATTTCCATTTTTCTCTTTAAACTTCACAATACTGTTAAAAAAATATTCATTTTAAAATACTAAACGTTAATAAGTTACGATTTTAATCCTAAGTCAATTACAATTCCTAATTTAAAGTTTGATACATATTTTAAAAATACAGAAAAAATGATCCCTAACATCTTTAAGAACATCATTCTTAATTAATCTTTACGCTTTTTAATAATATTTATGAAGGGATCTTAAATAATTTTAATTTTTTTTTTTAAAAACAATGTTAAACGAATTCTTCTGTAACTTAGAGCACGAAACATTAAAAGCCCCAAGTAACAAGTTATTTCTAATTTTATACAAAGTTACAACCTTAATTGTTGATTATGGTAATACTTCACGAAAAAAGTATCCATTTAAGATTCCTATAAGATTAAACATCATAATAACTGAAAACGCGTTATAACTACATTTGAACAGTTTTACTGTTTTTTTTTCTCTCATAACTAATTGCTCAAAACACTATCGTCGTAAACTGATTTTGTCTAAGAATGAACAGTGAGAGCAGAAACTTTGATTCTTAACTAAATTTAAAATGTACTCGTCTGTAAGGTCGTTGTCCTCGATTCCTTGTCTTCGAGCCCTCGTAACTCCTCCTGGTGGGTGTATCTGGCGTCTTGCGTGTTGGAACGATTATGAAAGTTTAAACTGAACTAATGAAAAAAGGCCTTGCCCTTAACAACCTCTGTCCATCTCACTTGTTTTCTGGACTCGTGCTTTTCCAACTAAACTTAGTATGACTTTAAAGAATTTTTGTAAACAACAACTTCTGGATTTATCGAATAATAGAATTTAACTTTGTAACTTTGTTCTCCATGGATATAAACTTACAATAATATGTATTCCCCGATTTCAATGTTTCATCTCTTTCCTATTTATTTCTGTTTGATTAATTTGACTTGCGTCATGGCTACTACTCTACCATTTACCGATTCTTATCATATTACCCTTACATATATAAGTTATAAGTTTTTAACTTATCAAAAATAATAATACTGTAATTTAAATGTACAAGATATATGTATTTGTTTTAAATACATGTAAACACGATAAATCAAACATAAATTTTGCTTCATTAGTTGGTAGCTCCAATAGTTAATAAGTTTGGTTAAGAGTGGCCCTGATAGTTGTCAAACCAAAAATGAATGTAGATTGGATTTCGGTTTACAATTAATTACTAATTTATATTAAGGGTGATTGATGATTTTTCTACAAGTATTTTACCAACTGATAATTCAGTATAGAGCCCGGTAGAATATAATCTCGGACATACTTAAAAAATTTTGCTTTTCAAACCGGGAGACAGTGATGATATCACGGTTGTTTTCTATACAGACTCCAATGATGTATTGGTTGTTCCGTCATTAATTTTGATCTCATTAATTATGCATTTTGTTTGATTGTGGGATAGGTGGACATCATATAAGCAATCCGTTTTAAACAATAACCCTAAGTGTAATGCCATATGTTATTTATTTACCTAATATTTTTCCTATTGTTATAACAAAAAGATAAGAAACAGGAAAAGCTAGCAATATGTATATTTATATGTTTCAAGATTAAAATAAAATTTTCATAGCCATATTTATATTCGAGCTTGGATGACATATTTAAATGTGCCCTATAGTTCATTTTATAAACCCGAATCGTTGTATTCTCCTAACACCCTATTAATAGCGATACAAATTGTCATAGAAATATTCGTATTGTGGGAACTTTCCTCTTAAAAACAAAATCGTACTTTCTAACTTAGTAAGTGATTTTTAATGTATTAAAGTTTATGGTCCCGTTGGGAATCATAATGATTAAAACTGGTGTGTTTTCATGAACTTAATAGTAATTTTATAAATTCATTTTATAATAGTTTTTAGTTATTAAATCATTGATGGATAAATTTTTTTTTTCCCACCCCGGGGGGGGGGGGGGAAAAAAAAAAAAAAAAATCTGTACATAATTTAATCATTTTACAACTTTTATTCGATTATTTTTGACCTAAAATAGACAGATTTGATACGATTATTTTCTTAAGTTATGATGAAAATGAAATTATTACAATTTACAAGTGCAAATAATTGAAAAATTACTATTGAATTTGACTAAAAAGAAAAAATATATATTATTTATATAAATCATGTTTTATTATAAAAATATGTAAAAAACATACATTTTCAATATCATCAACTTAATTCAAAGTAGTTTTTCCAATAGTATGTTATTAATATTTTTGTCTCCATTCACGAAAACTTCTCCAAAAGACTCACGCTACCACTCTAGGCACACTACATCTGATGTCTGCAGAAATAACTCCTCTAAAAAACCCATACTTTATTACCACCCAGTCTAGTGTTGTGTATTATGTGAACTTTCCTATTTTATAAGTGGGTAATTGTTGTGGTAGATATTGTCCTTTACAGTACAAAATAGTACTCTCGTAAGGATCTATATTTTCTTGAAAAAAATGTGTGTTAGCTTTGAGGAAAATCCTGTTTAATAAAGTTGCATAACTTGATATAGGCATAATAGTAAATTTGCAAGAAAAAACTTCTGAAACAGGATAATCCGGTATCAATAATTGTTTAATGATTGAAAATTTTATTCTTTAAATATATTTGTTCCAGCTCCACATACTTGATAACCCAAAATCGAATTTAATAAATTTGGAGTTATATCTATGTGTTTTATTGACATCCAGCGTAATAGTGTTTTTCCATTGTTGCATACAATATTATTGAAAATAAATTATTACAAAATGCTCATTTCCTAGTCACTAATTTAAAAATGGTTACTAACGATTACCTAGTTTTTTAATTATAATAAAGTTTTTTATGCATCTTTCAATACGGTTTTAGTTCTCGGAAGGAGCTTGTACATTCAAAAAGGAGGGATATTTTAGTGAAAGGTTTTATTAATAATTTAGGAAAACTGGCATTATTTTTTTCAAAATAGTGATTTTGAAAACTTTAAAAGATTTATCAATAATTAAATGAGGAAATAATAATATTTTAAAGACGACAAAACATGATCTAAGAAAGTAAGCTTCTTATAAGTGTATAATTTCAATGGGCCATGTCACATCTCTTGGTAAAAGTAGAAGAGAGACTCTTGTAGTTATCTCATGCAAAACTAATTTGAATAAAGTTTAAAAAGATACAGACTATATAATTCACAAATCTGTTCATTACCTTGTTTACAAATGATGGAGTTTGAAAACAAATTTAAACGCAGTACGTTTAGTTTTTAATCCCTGTCAGGATAACAGTTCTCTAAACTTCAAATTATTTTTCCAATATTTACACTACTATAAAATGCATTCGAAAGCATGTCCTCCCAGACACATTTAAGTAAATAATTCTCATAGTAATCTTTATACTTTTTATATCAAATATCTATGAACCGAATTTTAAAAACAATTTTGGAACAGTTGAGCAGAATAATTGTTAACTGATTCTTTCTGGGTACACCTAGAGTACATGAAGAGTATAATTTCATTACCATAAGTGAGAAGTTTCTTTTCTATTTGCCCATAAAACAACACTACGAATATTATTTGTTTATCATGATTAATGAACACTAAAAAGAGAGATTAAACTGTAAGTTTCAATAAGAAGTTTAAAATTCTGTTAATTTTAAACGCGCTATAAAATCACATATGAGCTGTTTAACTGTTTTTCTGTGATATAATAATAGCCAAAAACTAGAATTTTAAATTGATTTGGGTAAGATGAATTTTAATATAGTTTTATTTAAAGTAACTCCAATCTATAAGTCCTTTGTCTCAAACACTATGGTTAGTGTTTACTTATAAATAAAGGTGTTTGAGTCTGACATCATTATTTAGAACCTGCTTGAGATGTCTCTCAGACAAATTTTATGTAAATATTTCTCTTGACGTAATCTTTATACACTTTAAATTATGTAGTTAACAGGATCATTAAAACATTTGGACTCTGTATAGAAAAATAAAGTGTACACTGATTATTTTTGTACACTTAGGTAGTGTTTTATTTTTACTGAAAGGATTTAAAAACCTATAAATCAAACCAAGGTCATTTTTGTTTCTCTTTCTTTGTTTTCTTTAAAATATAGGAATCAATTGAGTACAATTAATGTAGACCATGGCAGTGTTATTTGAAGTAGCTGTTGGATAAGGAAAATTAAAAACATTTAGAATCGAATATGTTATTGTAAAATTACACATTTCAGATGTAAGTAAATGAATATTTTTGTTCTCCTTAGGATAATAAGCTTATTAAAACTGCATAGTTAGTCCTTTTGCGCTGATTTCGGAGTGACAAAATATTCTGGATGGGTAAGGCTAAGGGGAAGGGGTTGTCTCCTGTCTGAGAGCTTTTGAGGAAAGATTTTAGGGCAGATAATCTTAAGTCATGTCATTGCAAGCTTCTGAACCAGCCTATCCAACAACCATTGGTAGGTAGGGAAGGGTGGCACACCCTTATATCTGCTGTAGAAGAAACTTTGGACCTCTAAGGAAACGAAAAGACACTTAAACAACCGTCATCCTCCCACAATAGACTAGACGGTATTAGAAATTTACCCTTGCCGTCCCTGAATCTCAACATTTGCAGTTAATGATGTGACGCTACCTGGGACCAATCCCATAATGTTTTGCCCAGGATTTAACTGAACACATCCTGTTATTGCTGTACGCCAGTATGGGTTCAACTGGAAGGTGTAAACCAGCTAAAAGTGAGCACTCTGGGGGAAGTGAAATGTTTACATAAGGAAAATGTATTGCAGCTACCAGATACATTACAGGAATTCTTTTTTATTCTTCAGAGAAAAATGAATCAGTACACATTTTTAGAAAAACTAAACACCAGTTTCTCGAGGAAAAAAAAAAAACTTAGATTATAGGAATATAACTTATTGTTAGGCTCTATTATAGATTTACAAACTTTAAACTGTTTATCACTCTCAGGGATATTTTTGAACTATCATCACCGCTTAGTATGAAACATATGTTGTACCAATCCTATATTCAATACATTTACTTGATCAAATAAAAAAAAGCTAAATGTAAAATCCATGCAGGATAAATTGTATACTGGTGGTTTGTTTACTGGCGATACTATTTAAATTCGGAAATACTAAACAATAAAGTTTTTTTTTATAAATTATTATACATTCAGACTAGTGTGTAAGATTATTTTTAAACTCAATTGTTAAACTCGGGTGCCCTTGAGTTGGATAAGCTGAGACAGAGATGATTTCAGCTACGAGCCAGAAGGTGTCTACTAGGGACCACATTCTGGTAATTCTTCAGCGTATGCCCATTATACATGCTAAGTGCAACCTTTTGCAATAATGTGTTACAGTTAAACTATTATTACTTTTAGTTCCCCACCCCGTCCACATATCGTGGACAAATAATCAATATGTTTTTTTAAGGTTGTTTAAAAGTCAATATAATACCTTTCACAACCATATTATTTTTCTCTTCTGGAGAAGCTTTGTTCTTTAGTTATGGTAAGGTTTGGTCAACCTGTGGAAAATCCCAACTCAGTTTGAAAAGAAAGATGGCTGCTCAGTTGATTGATTTGTTGGGTTTGAGTGTTACCCTGACCCTCTCCAGGTATAATAATTTTTGTTTTTTTATACTTTTTATAGCATAACTATTTGACGCCCTAATTTACAGTTGTTTTCTTTTTTTAATGTATTTGAAGAATGGCATTTAATCTTAATTTTAACAGTCTTAAAATTAAGTTTCATTAAACTGGAGCGCGAATTGCAAAAAATATTTTGTCCACGTATGTGGACATTGGGTTTTAATGCCAATTTAAGGTTAATTGTATTTGTCCACCAGATGTGGCATTGGGTCACAACAAAAACGTAAGCCTTAAATTTTATTTGTCCCCACACATGGTGTACTATAGGTCCTCCAATTATTGGCCACCTTCTACACAGAGCAGGTTTTAAAAATTTATAATTATACTAATAATAAGGTTTATTTTCAGGGATGGGCAGACAGAAAACGAACAGGACCCCGTATTTATTATAGCGATGAAGAACTCTTAAAAATAATTTTGGAACAATAGCGATTATGAGATAGAATGATCTTGGATGGAAGACCCAGATTTTTGTTCTTTCAGAAAGATTATGAAGACGAAAATTTATAGACACCCATTTCCTGAAACCCAAGGCTGCTCCTGAAAACCAAAAACAGTGACTTCGTAATGGACCAGACCAATGTCATCCCTGAACCTAATAACATTCTTTGAGCTGACCAATACCATTCCTAAGGAAATTGGCATACCTGAAAAGGAGACAATGAAACCAAACAATTGATTGTTCCTGATTGTAGTTTAATATCCATACATGAAGACATTTGACATGTATGAATCTGTGCAAATAACATTTCCTGAATTAGACAACAATGACTTGGACCCATGCTAAGAGAGGGCTAGTGGTGAAGGTGAGAGGGACTACAAAGCTCAGGGATGGAGGGGTAAGAGGGAATGCGAGGCAGGGGCGAAGGAAGAAGGGATGCAAGGCAAGAGGGTGAAAGAAGAGGAATGACGAGCCAGGGGTGAAAAGAAGAGCAATGCGAGGCAGGGTTGAAAGAAGAAGGTGGAACGAGGCAGTAAAGAAGTAGGAAATTGCCGAGGTTAGGGGGCCAACGTGATCAAAGACCCTGTTGAGGAAGTGGAGTGCGGTGAACAAGGGCTGGAATAATGATATTTCCACCATTTGTATCCAAACTGAAGACACTCGTCCTAGTAGGGAAAAATTGGAAACCCCATTGAGATACTTTTGTGAGTTAATTTTAAATGACGATTTTTTTAAATTGGTGGCTGAACAAAAACCCTAACATTTATTACCACATCACTAATTGGAAGGGAACTTAAACGCAACTTTTGGTTCTGAAATAAAGTCATTTGTTATGGGTATCTCAATGATGGATGAGTACCTATAGGTTACCCAAGGATAATCGCCCCATGGTACTGGGATAGTAACTTTTCGAATATATCTTATTTTCTAAGAGCAATGGTCCTAAAGATAGATTATTTTTCCAACTTAGAGCAGTTAAAACATTGAAACCAATCCATGTTTTTAACAACAATGATGTTATCTGCGGAAACCAAAAGCACAAGATAAATTGTGGAAAGCTAAAGACCAATAAAAAACCAATTTTCGGGACACTGTCCTACAAAATTCCCAGAGGAAGCTGAAACTCAGCATCGATGAACAGATGATACCCTTTTTACAGGTCATGTAGAATTTCGCCAGTATGTACCTAGAAAAACCCAATCCTACCCTGGTGTCACTCAAAAACTATGTGTTATCTTCCAAACAAGGATTAATACTTAATTTTGATAATTTACCAAGGTCAATGCTACAACAAGGCTATTCTCCAGAATTAAATGTGAACCCCTTAAGCTAGGTACTAGGTGGACGGGCAGTAAATAAGGGCTAGCCGAAACCTGTCCTCCTGTTATTAAATCTGTAATTTTGATAGATTTTTCACTGGTTATGGCCCGTTTATGAGGCTCTTAAATTGTAGAAGGAATCTCAGGTATCAGGCACAATAATGAAAACAACGGTTTCCCAACCACTAATATTAAAGTCATATGCAGAAATTAGCAGCTGAAGGCAGGGGCTCATGTTGATGTAAATGAGAGGGATGATTGAGAGTGTGCTACTTCTTAAATGGTGGACAATAAAACAATTACTCTTGCATCAACTATTCATGGAAAGACCCCACTTACAACAGCTAAAAACGTTATTCAAGAACAGAAAAACGATACATATGACGTGCAAATTGCCAAGTATCATAAAAGAAAACAATGTAAACATGGGGGGAGTAGATCTGCACAATAGAATGATTGCCTACTATAGATCTTATCACAGAACTGTTAAGATGGCCTGTTCGGTTTTTAGAGCAACTTTTTCGACATGGCAATTGTAAATAGTTGGTTGACTTACCGAGATATTGTTTTAAGGCAGCAGTTCCCCAAAACATTGTAAACATGGACCTTCACTTTTTTTAAATTGAGAGAAATAGCACATTTGCTTATCATTGAGAAAACTGTACCAGAGCAAGAATCAGATTTCATAAAAATGATGTTGAAGAACCACCACGAAAAAGAACAAGCAGGAAGGCCTGGTAGGGTGTCACTTCCTTTAAAAGAAAAGAGTGGTTCAAGGAGCAATGCACCTCCCACAAGCCAAGGATCTCAAGGAGGCTCAGCGCTGCCGAAATCCGGGTTGCTCAGGAAAGAATCGCATTCAGATGCAGTTGAGTGTAAAGTATATTTATGTGTTTTAAAGGACAGAAATTGTTTTTTAAATTTCACAAAAAATAATCTCAGTAAAGGTTTTAGTAATAACTTGCCATAACAAATAAGAAGACTAATTATGGAAATCTAAGGAAAATATTATAATTTTCATCAATGTTTACATCATTATATGCATAATACTTAATTATTTATATTGAATGACCCAATAGTCCATCGTATGTGGGACATATATTTTAATAATAAAAATAAAAAATAAAGACACCATTAAAACAACAAAATTATTGTATTTACTTTGATGCCCATAAGTCCAAAAATATACATAAATTCATATATTTCAAAAAAATAATTCTTGGGACTGAAGAGGAATGAAAAGACCTGGTCATAAAATGAAAATTTATAAATTGGTTAAAGAGAAAAAGTTTAAGTATTGGTAAATGGAAAGGGAGTCCAGTACGGCATTGATAACTGTAATCGTTTTGAATTTATTGGTTTTGTTTCGTGGTATTTGAGGAGAGAAACAAACAAAAATATTTTAATGTTTTTGTTTCGAAACTGTTCAACAGATATAAGAATTATTATATTTTTATTCAATTTAAAATATTGAACTAGTTAGGAAGATTAATATTAGTCAGGTATTACACACCAGTTTCAACGCACTGTTACAACAACTGATAACCGAAAAAGAATGTCTGTTAGTC
>NW_025788091.1:0-12121 GCF_021130785.1 Homalodisca vitripennis
GGAACCTAGTACATATATCACAAACCTGAGTTCAAAACCAGGCCAAGGTAAATGAACCACTAATAGAGGATGGGCGTTATTATAACATAACAGGATAAATAACAGTGTTGCCGCGTCGGCACACAGTTATCCCCCCAACGTGTTATCAGAAACTCCCCTTTATAACAGGATGACAACGAACAATGAATTCATTCGTTTCGTTGCCGGCAACGGTAAGCCTGTCTGGTAAACAGTCAATAGCGGCAGACTGGAAAACTCTTCACCTGTTATTTGCGCAACGGTGTTTATGACAAACAACAGAGTTGTAAGGATTGACAATTATTTCATTGCCGGGGAATCTATCTACGGCTTGACAATGACAACAGCAGCTTGATCTGTTATTACAACACCACCCGTAACGATAATATAGTAAAGTAAAATAATCAAAATACTGGAGTCGCGACATTAGCGGCTTGGGGGAGGGGATGGTGCCTGTTCGGACATGAAAACCTGACCTGATTATTCCACTTTGTATATTCTATTTAAGATCCCATTCCCATCACCCTCAGTAAACAATTGTATTTAATTTGTTCAATTGAGCAACATAGCGTGGTAATCTCTGCCTTATTAAACTATATGTGGTTTAAATTTTTATTTAAAATAACTATCTTTCTTAATGTTTTCTTTAAAATAATTCTTGGACAAATAATTGTAGAGTGATTAAGTTATGTGAAATAAACACGTTTTTAATTGGTGTTTACTGTTTTTATTATTTATATATATCTACATTGTAATTAATTTATATTAAAAATGAGTGGGTAACAATAAGCAAAAAACCAGTTACTTGTGGACATAACTATACTGTGGTATTGAGACGCTGTGCCATAAAAACGGCTAAGGGCAGATTTATGTGGGCAAGTATTTAAATTATAAGTCCACTATAACTAATCTTAGACACCACCTTTGAAAAAGCGCCCATCCTACTGTAAATTTTAACCAAAAAAAGATAAAACTACAAACTAACTTTGCCAAGACCCTAACGACCAGGCTTTAATTTCTACTAAAAACTCTACAAAAGGTCTCTACATCAATTTTACGTAATGAACCCCCGAACTAACCAAGTTCAGAAGCGCTAACCAATTCAAATCCAATAAGTGCATATTTATTCATCTTCCTAGTGACCGGTAACCAGTCAAGTATTAGATCGATTTTTAACCCAATCTAAAAAGCTGAGTGAAACTCAAACGTAAAAAACTCGATAAAACTTCTCTTACAGTTGTTTTATTAACGACTTTCAGCCATTTTTCAAATAGTCGAAGACAGAGGTTTTTGTTAACTTTGGGTTCGCTTTGGATCCCGCATATAAATTGCCAAGTCGAAAAACAATTTCCGAATAGTATGATTCCAGCTGAACATGAGAGATGCTTTGAATTAATGTTCGGAATGAGTTAAAACTCAGTAACAAAGTGTATGTCCTAACCACTGAAACCTTACTTCTACAAAGTTGAAATGAAAGTTTATTTTGGGTGTAACTGTCCCTTACATTTCAGAAAATTTATGAAATAAAGTCGATATTGTTGGGAATGTTCTAAAATGTCTGATTCTCAACACAAGTGCGAATCTAGCAAAAGAGATCACAACTATTGTTGACAAATTTTCATTTATTTGATAAGATTTTAGTCGTAGTATCAGACAATGCCAGTAACATCAAAGGTGCGGTAACAAAAGGACTTGAAATTGAAGCTCTTTGGTTTTTTGTTTTGGGCCCATACCTTAAACTTGATTCCTTCAGAATGCGATAAAGCCAGTAAAAATGTTTAAATGACAAAAATAAAATTGATAGTGACTTTTTTTTAACAGGAGCACAAATGCAACTGAAAAACTGTTGATATCCCAGAAAAATATGGGCCTTGAGCCAAAAAAACATTATTCAAGAGGTTTCAACGGAGAATGGAAACACTACATTTTATATGTTTCCCAGATTTGTAGATCTGCAGGACGCGGTAAAAAATACTAATACCTTTTAATAAATACAAAAATTTACACTGTGTGTTGTCAGAGGAAGAGTGGGGATTATGCAAAGAGCTAAGCACAATTCTTACGTCCTTTTGAGGAGGTCCACTTATCACAGATTAGTGGGGAACAGCTACGTGACAGGTAGCCAATGATGTATCCCCAAAACAAGAGGCCTGATGTCCGTGTGTAAAAAAAAATGCAAAGAGGAGCCATTCTACAAACCAGTTATTCAAAATATTATTAATGAACTGCTGCATGGTCTCGAGAAACGCATTGGAAAATGTTGAACACACAAAAGCAAAACAAGTAAGCAACTTTTGCTACTCGTTTAGATCCCAGATTTCAAACTTAGCTGGTCCTGTCAAAGACGAAACTGCAAAGCAATTGAATCAAAAAAACATGTAACAGAACTTTTATTTAGCTGCAATCCTGGACAGTGACACATGGCAAACCTTGCATCAAGCAGATGATCAGTAATTGGTAATCACTCAAAACACAAAAAAGATGGCAAAACGTAGATTCCGCAAAATTGTTCCGTCTGGGAGGACGTTGAACAACAATAATTGCCAAGGGAGAAACCTACAGGATAACCGCATTTAAAATTTTATTCATAAATTTAGAATTTTCAATAAATTATAATTAGGGTTTTTTTCACTTGTAAACTACAACGTATTTTACTTTTTTGTTTAAAAACTTTTAACGCGTTGTAAGCGTTTTTGAGTGTCACTAGCTATGAAGGAATTGGTTTTCGAGGTACGATAGACCTTCGCTGGCAATTGTCCGAGTTTGAACCGGTACTTAGATGACAGCTATCTAGGGACGGAAAAAATAGATCCTATGGGCTGGTGGAAAGAGAGAAATCAACATGTATAACCCTATTAAATGAAGAAAATTGGAGTGATAATTAAAATTTAAAACCGTCCATGGCTACATCCGTCCCATGTGAACGACTTTTTTCTAAAGGCAGGAAATTTTTGTTTGACAGAACGCCGATCAAGACTGAGTTCAAAACGATCAAGAGCAGTTTGCTGTTTATGTTGAATGGAAATCTAAATCTTCTATCAGTAAATAGAAATCAAAAAAAATTTAAGTTTATATATAAGTTCTGCAAGTTAAATATATGAAATTATGTAATTCCCATTTTCCTTGCCAATTAATGCTTATATGAAGGCGCATAAGTGGTAACAGTTTGGTTATTTTGTGCCCATTTTATTTTCTAAATATGCTTAAATTGTGTCTTTGAAATCTCCATACATTCGTGTGATCTATCAACTTTAAAGTCTAAATGTACAAATATTTGACAGTGTAATATTGTAATGTACATTTGGAACAATATGTTTAAATGTATGTTTATTATTTGTAATTTTATAAAGTGTTCCTATATTTGATTTAATTAGAAATAGCAGTGTTAACCAATTTGTTTATATTTGTGATTAAATAGTTTTTTATGTATGACAATTTTGCAATTCTGAAACGTGCATTTGTGTTACTATTTGTTTAGTTTAATATAAGTGTATCAGTGTAAATATGTATGTATATCATCACAGCAGTACATTGAGTTTATAGCTAAATATCACTGTCCCAACGTTTTTTACCTTTACACTTTACAAAATCTTACTGTAAGTTGTAGGCTTATAATTATTTTCAATATATTTTATAATCAAATATGTATTTCACATTCCGTGAATAATTAATATTTTAGATGTAATATCCAATATAATATAAGAGAACCATTTTATATGTATTTCCTTCATGTTACATACTAGTAGTGTAACTAACACTGTAATTAAAAACGGTTTTTATTTACTGTCCAATTTTCCGTGTAAATACCAAGTTTGGGGGGCAATTAAAACACGTTATTTTTTTAAGATAAATGTATTTTACAAGAACTTATTAGGTCTTGTATATAAATTACTTTTATAAAAAAACAAAGCCTAGGGGTGGATGTTTCATTTAATATAAATAATGATTGTAGCAGAAAACGGTTTTATATTGGTTTGTATTGATTTTGTCTATAGCTTTTATAAAAGTAATCCCTAGTTGTAAATTATATTTAATTACACTAAAATATTTCATTTTTTTCAGTTTGAATATTGTTAATGTTTATCTAGTAGTGTAAATGTAGTCACAATGCGCTTGTGAAATGTTTACATTCAAAAACCCCCAAATAAAAGATCCCGATTCTGTATTGTTGTACTTAAAATTGAACCATAAAAGATACTTTTAATTATCTCAAAAAAATAATTATAGTAACTAGAACTAAGCAGCTAAATGACGAATTTTGTACACTTAAATACATAGTAACAAAGTCCGTTAACCCTGAATGGTGGTCCATGTTTTAGTTAACGGTAATATTCAAGTAACGTTCTAGTAGGTAACAGCCACTGGAAAACGTTATTGAGAAACCAGACGTTGCGCAATGGATAGACGCAGGCGCAACGGTCAGTGCCGATAACAGTTGCTAAAATAACACGTTGCCCGCAAACTGTTATCGGTTGGCAAGCATAACGTCGCAACGCGTTGCACAGCTAAACAGCAACGATCATTTTCCATCTCTATCCACTAATACATTATCAGAGCCTATCCGAACTGAACTAACAAGTATCAAGAGATTAGATAAAAACCAGACCATTTTCCATTAAGAACCTCACAGGATTTCAGTGAAAGTAATATAAATTGTATTGTCCTTATGGTTAGTACACTTCAACAGAAATTCCACAAGAGTTTGAAGAAATGGACTTTCCCGACCTTGAATTTTTAAAATCACTAAAGATTGCGTAATAGAGTACAATGTGTCTTCCTTTGCGGAAGATAAAACGATTAACATTCCATTTTCTCTCATACAATCAAGTCGTTTCACAGCAGAATGGCTTCTACAACATAACCTAGCATTATAGAGTTGGAGTTATTCTAGTGGAACTCGAGCTTTTTCATTTAAACTCACGTCCCCCCCCCCTGCCCGAGCAATTACATCTCAATGTCAAAATTTAGAACACACCTCTAGATTAAGCGGTAATCCACAATTTCCACTGAAATAATTTTCAATTAGCAAGTTTCTCTATCTTTTCATCTAAATATACAACACAAAATAGAGTAAACAAGAAAGAAATTATTAGAAATATTGGACAAAATAAAAACTAAACCATTATTGTATTTTAGCAGAACATAATATGAAATATGTAATAGAAGATATTTAAGTTAAATAAATTTATTGTGTAACGGACCGAGTTATAACCAAGCCACACCACATACTTGTGGAGAGAGGCTTAGAAGTCCGAACCGTTAAGAAACATTAATTAATTTCTTTGATTCATTGGAAATTGTATATTTTTAATGTATTTGAAAAAATTGTATATATTGAGACACTTTTTGTATGTATGATACAAAACAAAATAAATATGTTTTGATTTCCTGATGGATCTGGCCTCAGACAGATTAAACACACAAAAAAACACAATGTAAATAAATGGGAATGTAAAAATTGCACTATAAAAAAAATAAAAATTGGAAAAATAATTATTGCAACACCAATAAAAACATCACTGTACTCAACGCATACAAGGCTGCATAACCTGTCATAATAAATTATACAATACAACTGAACTTCTTGTATTTAACTGCAAATACAAAGGAGTTGTAAAACGATACAATTAAAGTCAACCAAGTAGATCTACTTAGCAATATTGTCCGACATACCAGTGGTGGCCAACTTTTTTTTGTAAAATTTCTATATTATGGGAATCAGATAAAATGTTGCAGGTAATAAATCTCTGTAAAAGGTCGTTAATATAATTAGTTTTACTTACATGTAATAAAAAATCGCTATGTTGTCATAACTACTCTACAACAGTAGGAATGCATTGAAAAATAATTATATTAATTATGCCTTTAACTGACCTCAACTATGTAGATAATTAATTTAATAAATAATTATTTAATTACTAATTTAATACACAGCCAACAATTAGGTTATTGCATTAATTAAAAAAATACTTAATATAGCTTTTTAAAATATAGAATTAAAAAATTTTTGCTAAAATATTGTTGAGGCAATCTTTAAAGAATTAATCCTAACAAACATAACATACAAATTTTTCACATCAAAATGTAATAAGATCTTTAAAAAATACACATTTCTTTCTTTTTAATATAAATCTCTAATGGATCCAATGAAATAAGAGTAAAACACAGAGTTTTCACCTTCCATGTAAGTCACATTGACTCTCGTTTCTTCATACTACAGCTATGATCAATATCCCCAAAAAATATAACTCATATTTGGAAATATAAATATAATATTATCTGTTCAAGTTATTAACAATAATATACAGAATACATTTTCTTAAAATATATAATCAATATATTAAAATTCGACTACACTACATAAACGATCTCGGATGGAAAATTTAAGTTGTGTCCAGAACAGTTCTCTGATCATCACAATCACAAACACTAAACGTAGGCACCAACGTTTCTCCTTCCTGCAACAATAACAAGTTCTCAGTTAATCTTTTCCCTGTGCATAATGACAATATATAAAACATATTTAAGTTGTGTCCAGAACAGTTCTCTGATCATCACAATCACAAACACTAAACGAGGCACCAATGTTTCTCCTTCCTACAACAATAACAAGTTCTCAGTTAATCTTATCCCTGTGCATAATGACAATATATAAACAAATTTAAGTTGTGTCCAGAACAGTTCTCTGATCATCACAATCACAAACACTAAACATAGGCACCTACGTTTCTCCTTCCTGCAACAATAACAAGTTCTCAGTTAATCTTATCCCTGTGCATAATGACAATATATAAACATATTTAAGTTGTGTCCAGAACAGTTCTCTGATCATCACAATCACAAACACTAAACGAATGGCACCAACGTTTCTCCTTCCTGCAACAATAACAAGTTCTCAGTTAATCTTATCCCTGTGCATAATGACAATATATAAACAAATTTAAGTTGTGTCCAGAACAGTTCTCTGATCATCACAAACACTAAACGTAGGCACCAACGTTTCTCCTTCCTGCAACAATAACAAGTTCTCAGTTAATCTTATCCCTGTGCATAATGACAATATATAAACATATTTAAGTTGTGTCCAGAACAGTTCTCTGATCATCACAAACACTAAACGTAGGCACCAACGTTTCTCCTTCCTGCAACAATAACAAGTTCTCAGTTAATCTTATCCCTGTGCATAATAACAATATATAAACATACTTGATACTTACTTGATACTTTTGTTTCCGCAGGAAGTTGGCCCATCTTAGGGCTTCTGCAGGTCCAAAACTGCCCTGCATAGGAGGGACAGTGTTTAGGGTAGGGTGGGGTGTTCCAGCCCTTTACAATGATCAAAAAATTGTTCCATGCTATAGAAGGATTGATCTATTAGGAAATTTTTTTAGCTCACTCTTGAATTTTTTGTATACAATTGATTGTTCTTATTATTAGTGGTAAAACTTGATAAATTTTTAGTCCAGAGAAATTTGGTTTTTTTTCAAAAAGAGTAGTAAGCCTATGTTGCATTGAGAAATTGTTCTTAAATCTAGTATTGTAATTAAGACTATTGTTTATAAATTCTAAGTTTTGAGATTTTATGTACCAGGCACATTCATAAATATATAGACATGGAACTGTTAATATTTTTAGGTTTTTGAAGTGATCACTACAATGTGAGCGGGGAGGCAGGCCCAACATGGCTCTGATGGCCTTTTTTTGCCAAGTAAAGATTCGTTTGAGATTTGAGGCTGAGCCCCCCCACAGGATGATTGAGTAAGAGATGTGAGACTCGAACAAACAGTGGTATACAGATTTTTCCAATTGGTTGTTTTTGAGTTTTGCAAGGTTTCGAAGGACAAAAACGCCTTTGGCTAATTTGCTTTCAATTTTGACCAACTGTTCCATTCCAGTCTAACCCATCATCCAATACCACCCCCAGCAGTTCTGCTGATTTTTGTGACATCCATCTCCCTGTCACCTATGCACAAGCTAGGAGTCCAGGAATTTTTTGAATTTTTCTTTTGTTTTGTTTGGATGCAGATGCATTTTGTTTTTTCTTGATTGAGTTTGAGGTGGTTTGTTTCAAAAAATTGGGCTAGATTGTTTGCTTTGATGAAGGATTCTAATTCCAGGACTCCACAATCTCTGTGCCTGGTAACTAGGGTAGTGTCATCAGCGAACATGTAAAGATTTTCCACTGGAATCTTACTGGTTATGTTGTTTACATAAACCAGGAAAAGCAAAGGGCCCAGGATTGAACCTTGTGGCACGCCATTTCGGATCAAACTGGGGTCGTGAAAGTGTGGATTTAATTTTGAATTTGGTTGTGCTGAGAACCTCCACTACCTGATACCTATTGGTCAAGTATGAGGTTAGCCATGCGATGGCAGAATTTTGAACGCCCAGTGCTGATAATTTCTTCAATAAAATGACCGCATTGACACAGTCAAAGGCCTTCGATAGGTCAGCAAAACAGCCGAATACCGTCTCACCAGCCTCGACCGCATCAACGCAACCATTTACAAAATCTATTAAGGCCAGTTTGGTTGATTTGGATTTTCTGAAGCCATACTGCCTCTCCACCAGGAGTTTATTTTCCTCCAGGTAGAGAGTCAGCTGGTCACAGATTACCCTCTCAATGATTTTGGATACTGCCGGAAGGAGCGATATTGGTCGATAGTTGCAGACATCGGACTCATCACCCCTTCTTTTTGAAAAGAGGCCTCACCTTGGCCACCTTTGCAGGCATCCGGGAAGGTGCAGCTGTTTATGGAGGCATTCACCAACTCCACAAGGGGTTTAGTCAGTTCCTTTTGACAGAATTTAATAGCCTTCATACATAGACCATCCACTCCGGCCGATGTTTTCGGTTTGAGTTTTGAAAAAAGTTTTTTTAGTATTCTATCATCTATGGGCCTGAAAGATTCTAGTTTTGTGTTAGGGTCGATGTTTGGACCGTCATTGTCATCAGAGCAATAGTTTAAATTTTCATTTATTTGGTCTGCAATGTTTATGAAGTAATTGTTAAAAAATTCTCCGATCTGCTTTGGGTGATTTGATTTTTTGTTTCCATTAATTATTTCAATATTTGTTTATCTTATCAGTGCTCTTTCCTCTAAAATTATTTACAACATTCCAGGATTCCTTTTGTTTGTTGTCAGATTCATTTATTATTTTGTTAAACCATTCTGCTTTTGTTGACTTGATTCTTAATCTGTAAGTCTCAAGGGCTGAATTGTATTTCTGTCTGTTTTCTGAATTTTTGTTTATTTTCCATTTATTAAACAATTCATATGCCCTGTTCTTTAAATTGCTTATTTCATTGTTCATCCATTTAATTCTGTGATTTCTTTTATGGTAACTTCTTTTAAAGGGCAGGCTTATATTGTAGTGGTATGCAAAAGTTTTGATAAAAGCTCCATATTTGTCATTTATATTTAGGGCGTTATAAAAATCTCTCCAATCTTCATTTCTCAGTCTAAGTTTTAATTCATCTAGGTTATTCTGTTTCAAGCTTCTTATTTGTTTTTTAGTTTTACAATTTTTCCCTTTGTGAGTATCAATATTTAATGATATGGCATGGTGAATCAGATAGGAGTGGTTCGATTACTTCGTTTTTGTGTTTTTCAAAATTTGTAATGAAGTTGTCGATACAAGTGGCAGAGGTATCAGTTTCTCTGGTGGCCTCTTTTACAGTTAGATTCAAGCCAAAACTTGTTAAACTATTTTTAAAATCTAATATGGTTTTATTTTCACACAATATATTCAGGTTGAAATCACCACCAAGTATTATATTGTTCTCTTTTGGTGTTAATTTAGAGAGGTAAAGTGTTAATTTGTTTTGGAATATGTCAATGTTTCCATCAGGGCTCCTATATAGGATGCCAATAATGGTTTTCTTATCATCTACTTCGTTATTATTTCACAGCATTCAAAATTCTTGTTCTCAGATAATTTTATTGCCAATGCTGGTTATTTTTAGAACTTTTAGTTTAGACTGATTTTGCTTATAGATTGCAACTCCGCCCATTCTCATCCCTTCCCTGCAAAAACTGTTTTGCAAAGTGTAATTTTGTATTTTCAACATGTTTAGTTTAAAATCTTCAAGACCATGCTCAGAGACTAAGAAAAAATCAGGTTTATTGTCATCCAAAAATATTTCAGTTTGTGTTATTTTTCCAAGAATGCCCCTTATGTTAGGCCTATCTGGCCATTTACCTACATAGTTAGTTTTAGGAATTCAAATCACACAATTAAGGCTGTTTGGATCTAATCTTGAGGACTAATACAAGACTAGAGCCTATCTGGGCCACTTCATTAACAATAAGTTAGTTTTTAGGACCTTTTCTCGTTTGTTTAACTATACTACTAATTGACAAAATAGCTACCCAACGCTAGGCTAGGTTTTTAAGTTATTTAAAGTTACTTGAAGCTCATCTAAGAAAATGATTGGTGAAACCTGTTGTAAATGTGGGAGAGAGCACCATTGAATGAAAACAAAAACCGACTCAATAGCCCTGTGACATCATTGCCTGTACAGTGGTTCCATGCAGACAAAGCATAGTCAGGCAAACTAAAAAAAAAACTACTTTTTGTTAAACTATTAGGAAAAATGACGACTGGGTCCTGTCTATTTGCATAGAATACTACCACAATTTATAATTTAAAAGCTTAAAAAAATCTTGTTGTGATAGGCCTTCTTAGGGACACATGAAAAAGAAAATCAATGATCTAAAAAACTCAAAACGAAACTTTGTTTATTGGACAAAAGAAACCTTATTAGAGGGATCTTGGTCTTAAGGAGGAGAGTTAACGAGACTGGAGCTGTAGTCATGGACATGACTGAGGAGGGGATGAATGTGGCGGTTTGGAACGAGTGCAAGGTGGTGAGGGGCTTAGGGGTGTAGCTGGTGCGTAGGTTGGGAAGGCTCGCCGGCCGTCAATGTGTGGTTAGGATGGTATTCAGACAATCATGGGAGGGGTCTGTGGTGAACCCGGATCTGAGGAAGGTCAAAAATTGGGGATAAATTTCAAGATTTGGAAAATGTGCAACCTGGTACTTCTTTCATGTCCATGATAGACCGGAGAGTCGGTGAGGTAACCAAAACAGGCAGGGGACTCTGATTTTGTACTCATGGTTGGGTGATCAAATGCCATTTCAAACCAAATCAAACTTGGAACTGGCTCTGGGTTGTACAATCTTGCGGAAGGGCTCAAGGGAAGGGTGCTGTTGGGTCGAAACACCCTAATGATTCGACAGCCGGACAAAAATGAAGTAATAAAAAAACTAAAACGAAAGTCATAACAACAAAAATGTTAACTAATTAGCATCAATGTTAGATAGAACATGCTTTACTAGACATGGCCTACACCTTATCAAAACGGGCAAGGATGTCCTAAATGACCTGTATAATCAACTATCTCTCACTAGTCAGTTTCCAAAAAAAAAGCACTGGATCTAAGGGGTAGAAAAAGCTTCATCTAACAATAAAACAGTGTCCTGTAAAGTACATATTTAAGTTTGGTGTCCATAACAGGTTCTCTGATATCATCATCAATCAGCAAACACTAAAGCGTAGCAACCAACGGTTCTAGTCCTTCCTGCAACAATAACAAGTGCTCAGTAACTCTTATCCCCTGGCATAATGACAAAATATAAACAAATTTTAGTTCTGTCCAGAACAGTTTCTCTGGATCATCACTATCACAACAACTAAACGTAGCACCAAACGTTTCTCCTTCCAGCAACAAATAACCAAATTCTTCAGTAAATCTTATCCCTGTGCATTATAACAATGATATAAACATATTTAATTGTGTCCAGAACAGTTTCTCTGATCATCACTATCACAAACAACTAAACGTAGGCACCAACGTTTCTCCTTCCTGCAACAATCACCAGTTCATCAGTTAATCTTAATCCCTGTGCATAATAACTAATATATAAACATATTTAAGTTGTGTCCCAAACAGTTTCTCTGATCATACCCAATCACAAACACTAAACGTGAGGTCACCAACCGTTTTTCTCCTTCCTGCAACAATAGACAAGTTCTCAGTTGAATCTTATCCCTGTGCATAATAACAATATAAAAAAATTTAAGTTTGTCCAGAACAG
>NW_025788092.1:0-12102 GCF_021130785.1 Homalodisca vitripennis
TTTATATTGAAATGGGTCGTATACCCGACAAAGGGATAGCAATATTTACTTTTGTTGAAATTTAATTTCGATTTGTAATTGATTTTGTAAATGGGTTTCTAATTAACTTTTATTTAAATATCTAAAAAAATATAAAAATATTTCGTTTGAACTACAATCCTTGTTTTTATATCCGCTTTCCTATATTACATAAATACATGAGGATTACAATTCCACAATTTTGAGTTTAGGGCTCTCTGCTTTAAGGGGTAACTTGTGTATAATTTTTGATGTTATTGTTGAGTAAGCCATGTGTGATCTAGAAATATATCTTCAGTTTTCTTGCATACCTGCAATTGTTAAAAACTTATATGACCGATCCCGTATAAACTGCTAAATAAATAATGAATAACATATAAAACTAAACAGTCCAAGTTCCAGAAACAGACCAGAAATACAATTGGGCGTTTCCATGAAACATTGTGTATTATTACCCAGCGGCCAGCCTGTGAAGGAAGTGTAAAATTCAGCATTGTCTTACATATACATTGTAAGCCTAAGGTGCGATGAGATGAAATAAGAGGGTTTGCCGTCAATGTTATTTATCTGTGCCGGGAAAAAATGTTCGAACAATCACCTTACTATTTTATAAACAATAAAAAATTCTTTATGCAATGTATTACTTGTTCATGGGCCTGTTGATTTTTATTGGTTTAGTTATCAAACATGTGGAAGATTTAATAATCCAGCTCAGAATTTAGAGTTAGTAAATACCTGTTCTAGATCGAGTTAACTAGCAACTTATATCCAGATAGCTAATTATTCTTGTTTATGGAAAATTACAACATTGCAATAAGTATCTATTGTACCTGTAGAACGGTGAAACGTCAAAAAATCAGTCAGACACTCGAGCCCTGCAATCGTTGTTTGAATTCAGGATAAAAGTCCCTAAAGAATCATGAATTTAAAAAATTTGTATTTTATCACACCACAAGGAGATTTTTTAAATGTAGGATATTAGGGTAATTTTGTATTCAAGTCATAATAGTAACCGCTAAATATAAGAATGAATATTTAATACAATATGAATATGTATTATAACTTCTGGGAATTACATAATTTTGAGGATTTATGAACATAGAATAACATTTTTAACGGAATGCGAGTTTAAATAATCATTAAGTTCGTTAATGTATTGAGAATTTTACTGCTTGAGCAAGTTGTGTTTTAGTAATTAAGCTGCTATAAACTAAACTAAACTATTCTACAGTCTACTGTGAGTACCTCTCATAAGATCAACATTGGAACTTTAAAACTCTGGAGCATCTAGCTGTTGGTCTGTTTGTCTATCTGCCTATCTGTCCGCGTAATATCTCAATGAAGAACTGACCTATAGACTTAAAACTTTGCATGCAATTTCATTGCTGTATGGGCAACATCAGGTTTTGTGATGATAAATAACACTCTCATGGGATTTGGCTGACCGTTAGCGAACATTTTTGCATTTTTTCTTACGAATAACCGTGAAATAGAAATAAGAAAATTATAGAATAAGTACTTTTTAAAACAAATTGGGTACAGTAATATGACAACTAAGCATGTGACTTTTTTTGTTCTTGTAGGACAAGAAAGCTTATAAATTGCACTTAGTCCTGTAAGAAACCTTTGCGCTGCTTCCGAAGTGACAGGATATTCGGAAATGGGTAAGGATAGGGAGTAGGGGCTGCCTCCTATTGAGATCCATTGGGAAGAATTAGGGCACTACATCTCAAAGTCATGTCTGCCCGAAAGAAGGGAAGGCCAGCTCTGAACGAGCCTCTCCAGTCAAAGAAGTCAGGGGGTGGCACACCCTTGTTGAGGTTAGCAAGAACCTCTGAGGTTAGGGAACAAACCCCACCACTCCAACAGTCATCTCCCATAGTAGACAAGACCTATCGAATTGCTCATGAACCCCTGAATCTGGAACATTAGCGGTTGGTGATGTGCCGCTCCTGGACATCCATAAGGTTGTCCAGTTTGAAGTGACACATCGGTTTTTTGCTGTGCCCAGTGGTGGGTTCAACTTGAAGGTAAAATCCAGCCAAAAGTGATCCCTGCTAGGTGAAGCATGTGACTTAGTAATACAAGTATCTAATGAAATTAGCTATAACTTGAAATTTAGCATGTATCCCCATCGAAGCTTGTTAAGCGACATGTGGTTGCGTACTTCTGCATTGCATAGAGGTAAGTAAAACATTATTCGTTATTAAATAAAATATCAAGAGAATTGCATTTTTATGAGTAAAACATTTGTAATTCTCTCAATTCATACTTCATAAACCTATCGTGGACAGATTTTTTCCCCATCTTTGGGCAGTTTTCTATGGCTTTTTTTACAACATACCTCAAATATAAAATTAAATGTTTACAATTCCACTTGGAATGATAAAAAGTTTTTGGTTCTATTTTTATATAAGGATCTTCAAAAGGCTGTGGCTAAAAGACGTTTAAAAACCGAACACGAATTGCGCAACCTTAATGCATGGCACATTTGTGTTTTTGGCATTTTACGATATAAACTGAGAATTTATGCCACATAAGATTCACTCAATAACTGCTGATTTTATCGTTCCCTAAGAAGATGCTGTTTATAATATTGGATGGCTCGCTTGGATGACACCTGCTAAAGTAAACATATTTGATATTCCCTTCCCTCATTTTAACTAGCCATATACAATAAATATTTAATAAATATAATATTGAATGTAAACCTATAGTTGTATTTATTATACAATGTACATAAAATTATATCCCCTACCTTTTATCTATTAGTTATTTTGTATTTGGCATATCTGTTACATGTATAAATAATAAAACCAAAATTTGATCGGAAGATATATATTTAATAAAATATTTTATACACTTGTATAAAAATATTTCCAAATAATCACAGGATCTCACAAAAATACAATCTTCACACGCCATAAAGGTTATTCGAATATTACTTCATGAACTTAATTGTTGATCAGCTGATATTGCCAACCTTTGCAAAGAAAATATGACGATAAAAAGTGTTGAATAAATGATCAGCTGTTACTCACAACCTAAACATTAGTTAATATTTTATGCAGATAAGAATATGCATTTTTGTGCGTCTGTTTTATTTTTAAATAAAGCTAAATTTCAATACCTATTATTAATTTTTTTCCTAAGTAATTCACATGAATCTTTTCAGAATTAAATGTTCTACAAATCTGTTTAAGAAAAAAAATGACCTTTATTTAACATTTATGGAAGTAATCTTACGTTAAACACAAAAATGTGTTATATTCTTTGCACCAATTCTTGTGTTTTACGTAAGATATCTCTGAAAGTATTGGCATTTACAGCTCTGGGACGAATTTTTAATAAATTTGTCAGATATAAAAACATAAAAAACAATCGTATTTGTATCTTTGTAACTACCTTTACCATTTTTATACGGCCTGACTTCACCAAGGGTTCTGGGGGAAAATCCGGGCGAAATCTTTCGCTAGGCGTAAACTCGCTAAACGAAGCGTTTCCGAGGCATATGGTTATATAAACTTTTTTACTTGTTTTTAGCTATAGAATAAGCTCTCGAGAGATTGCCGTTTAGTTTTTGAATCACCCTGTATATACAGGGTGAGTCAGAAATATGGTAAAATATTTTAAGACGGGATTCTAGAGCTAAAAATAAGAAAAAAATGTTATATAAAGGTAGGTCCGGAAACGCTCCATTTCTGAGTAATGGCTGGCGAAAGATTTTGCCTTGTTTTCAGTTCACCTGATGAAATTAAGTGATTCTGAAAGGTTTTGTTCTTACTTTTTAACTCAAATAAGATGGTTGTATAAAGAAAATCATCTGAAAAAATCAAATAAAACCACTCTAGAGGTTGTAGTGTGAACAGTTTTTGAGAAAAAGTATGAAATTTGCCAAAATCGAATAACAAAAATACCGTCTTAAATGTTTGATGTCGAATAACATTGTTAAATGACCAATAAACAAATTGTTTTTCCTAATACAGATTGTAGAGAATTTAATTCTGAAAACAACCATAAAAAACAAAGTTAACTAAATGTGTAAAAAAAGTTATTATATTGACTCCTCACGTATCACACTACACAGCAAACTTTTGCTGTTTTATAATAAGGAATGAGTATCTGATTGGTAACAGCTAGTAATAATTAATTGTTTAAACAACAACTGTTTAAACATTTTTTTAAATAATAAATATTTAGCTGGGCATAATATGTCACCTCATTGTTGAACAAAACAACAAACTGTAAAGATTACTGTGTGTTTGTGTTAAGTATTTTAACTAGTTATTTCCATCCATTTTATTAGTGATGTTGTGTTGTGTGTTTCATTTATTAAAAATGGAAGGTAATATTCATGTGTATTCAAACTCTGATTTAGCAGATATTCATTTTAATGTATGGTTTGGGGACGCTGCAATAGTACTTCAGGAAGACGTCTGTCTAGCAAAAGAACTTTCCTAACCGCAGGTGTCAAAGCGCTAGATTTTTGCCACTATTCATCAACGCCTATCTGAAACAGGTTCTTTGAAGTCTTCGGAGCATAGTAATGCAGGCATCGTCCGATCATGTAGGACTATTGAATTAGAAGAGTTGGTTCTTAATAAAATTTATGATTATCATGAAAAGAGTACTAGAGAATTGTCACTACAGTTTAATATCAGCCAATCAAGTACTCGGAGAATACTACACGAGTACCAGTTACACCCATACCACTTCCAGCATGTCCAAGCTACTCCATGTTTCAGCAACTCTTTTGCCGCAAGACTACGCTCCCCATGTTGTTTATGTCGATGGCTTTAAATGTGCTGATCCAAACTTTTTGAATACAATTTTGTTTTACCAATGAGGCTCACTTTACAAGAACAGCTATCATTAACTTCCATAACAACCACATTTGGGCAGACAGAAATCCTCATGGCTATCAAACCTAATCGCCCGCAACATCAGTTTTCAGTAAATGTTTGGGATGGAATCTTAGCAGATCATTTTCTCGTATTCGTGCTTCCTCCCAGGCTTAATGGCGTGGTGTACTTGAACTTTTTAAGAGACGAGCTACCTAACCTGCTTGATGATGTACCTCTGCATATGCGCCAAAACATGTGGTTTATGCATGACGGGGCACCTAAGCATAGTAGGCCGAGGTGGACCAGTTTCATGGCCAGCAAGATCATCGGACTTAAATCCTTTGGACCATTTTTACCTTTGGGGACATTTAAAAACATTAGTTTTACTCTTCCCCAATAGATACCACTAAAGAACTCCGATTAAACATTTATAATGGAATAGAAAACCATTAAGCAGACACCTGGAGTTTTTTGAATGGGTCCGAAACTTGATGATAAGACGCCTAAACGCGTGCATTTTGAACAATGGAGGTCATTTAGAGCATCCTTTTTAATCTTCCGGTGAGACTAAAAGCAATTGTAGATGTTTATTGTATTTAGAAATAAAATTTTGAATTAAAAATGTTTATTTTTCACCAGCTGTTACCAATCAGATGGAACTCCATTCCTTATTATAAAACAGCAAACGTTTGCTGTGTAGTGTGATACGTGAGGAGTCAATATCATAACTTTTTTACACATTTAGTTAACTTTGTTTATTAAGGTTGTTTTCAGAATTAAATTCTCTACAAATCTGTATTAGGAAAAACAATTTGTTTATTGGTCATTTAACAATGTTATTCGACATCAAACATTTAAGACGGTATTTTTGTTATTCGATTTTTGGCAAATTTCATACTTTTTCTCAAAAACTATTTACACTACAACCTGTAGAGTGGTTTTATTTGATTTTTCAGGTGATTTTCTTTATACATCCATCTTATTTGAGTTTAAAAAGTAAGAACAAAACCTTTCAGAATCACTTAATTTCACACAGGTGAACTGAAAACAAAGCAAAATCTTTCGCCAGCCATTACTCAGTAATGGGGCGTTTTCCGGACCTACCTTTATATAACATTTTTTTCTTATTTTTAGCTCTAGAATCACGTCTTATAAATATTTTACCATATTTCTGACTCACCCTGTATATATATATATACAGGTGTGTTCTGAAAAAATGTGCCCATAAGTCAGGGCGTGATTCCTCACATCAAAATAAGAAAAAAAGGTCTAATTAACATAGGTCCGAAAATGCTTAGTTACCAAGTTATACAGGAGGGTGAAAGATTTCGTTCCCTGATGTTTTGCAGTTCCCCTTGCTGCAAACGAAAGCCCCTACGGGTGTATTTGTTGGGCTGTTAATTTAAGATGCTACAATTTAGGAGCGTACTTTATGTTAAAATGAACTGCAAAAAATTTGAATAAAAAACCGTTATACCAGAGAACCTGTAGCTATCAGTTAATTTTTACAGATTATGTTGCAACGAAAATAACGGCGAAAACTTGTTGGTCCCGAAAAAAACAAGTTACATTTAGGTTTGAAGCAGATTTACTACTATGTTTAATATTGTACAATAAACACAAAAATATTTTCTTTCACGTTACTTGTGAAAATTTAATTTTCGAAGAGAAAGATGTTTAAAATTAAGTTCCTAATAATAGACAAAACTGCAAACTTTAAAAAACTAAATCCTTAATTACATACAAAACAGTCTATGAAAAATAGACAAAAATCTGTTAAGCTCTCTACAAATGTAATATTGAAATTAAAACAGCTGTTTTATTAAAACAAATTAATAAGTTACTATTATTTTTTATCAAGTAAATATTTTTAACAATCATACATTATCATACATAAAAAAGTTATCTGAATTATCATTCAACAAAAAAGTTACACTTGTCCTAAAAAACTAACCACGTCACAGTAGATGTTCAAAATGTTTCCCCTCATTCAAAATACAAGCATCCAGCCGTCTTCTCATAGACTGCCGAACTCTTTCGAAGATCCCAGGTGTCCTCACGTATCCTTTGAATTCCCGTTAACAATTCCTTATTCGCAACTCTTCTATGGTATCCACAGGCGAGTCGTAGACAAGCGTCTTTAAATGTCCCCGATAAGAAAAAGTCTAGAGGATTGAGGTCAGGTGACCTTGCAAGGCCATGCTACTGGGGCTTCCTCGACCAATCCATCTGTTTTGGATATGTTCATTTAAAAATTCTCTTACTTGTAAATGTGTAATGAGCTGGAGCTCCATCCTGCATGAACCACATGTTGTTGCGTGTGTATAGTGGCACATCTTCGAGTAACTCATTCAGATTAGTCGTCAAGAAATGTAAATAATTTTCACTATTGAGCGTATCAGGTAAAAAACTAATAAAAATTTTATCACCCAGAATAGCAGCCCATACGTTTATAGAAAACTGATATTGGTGACGGTTCTCTGTAAATAGCACGTGGATTTTCAATTGCCCACATGTGAGTATTGTGGGTGTTAAGAATAGCCATTCTTGAAAATTTTGCTTCATCAGTAAAGATAATGTAATTTAAAAAAATGTGGATTTCTGCACCTTCGGATAAGCCATTGGCACATAGCTGAACATCGACGGAAAGTTAAATCTTCGAAGGCAAAAGAGGCCTGGGACCCTTTGATAGTGATAAGAATGCAACTGCTGCTCGTGTAAAAATGCTTTCCAGAAACTAATTGACATTTACTAACACCGAATATCCAAAAGGGGCTAGTGATTACTCTAGTTACTTCTTCCAGGAATTTGGATTCTCTATTTTCAGTCCATACACCCCGGCCACCTCCTCCCAATTCCAGACTGTTACCACGCTTGTTACGTGGGCACGTCCTGAAGATCTTAACCCAAACTTTTTCCAGATGTGTTAAAAGGTTTCCCCGTGTCGTCGCGACTATAGGTCTTCTTCATTAGTTGAATTGGAAGAAAAATAACATTTTATTGAAAAAAATGTCGGTAACTGTCTATGAGGAAAATATGGTTCCTGAGTAAGAGTCGATCCTGTTTGCAATGTTGCCATAGAACCGTACTATTAAATTGGCAATGTCTTGGTCCATTTCACCATTAGTTTGTACTATAATTATTCATATATTACTCCTTGCCAGTGATTTGAATGTAAGATATTATTAGCTATCAAAAATTAAACTTCAACGGCCACTCGCACTAACTTGTAATTAAAGTAGCAGATCAAATCACACGTATCACTTAATGGATGCAAATGGAAAAAATAGCTGCTTGTAATGTTTTATTTAAATTATTATAAAAATCAATTGTTACCATTGTTAAATAACATATGTTTTTAAATAGATAATTATTTTGTTTTCTCAAAATCAAAATTTCATTTTAATATTAAAACTAGCCTGTTTTTAAATTTTCACATTATTTTTAAACCACCAAACAGAAGTTCATTTTTACATAAAGTACGGCTAAAATTGCTTACCATCTTTAAATTAGAACAAGCCAACAAATATAACCCGATAGGGGCTTTCCGTAACTGCAGCAGGGGAACTGTTGAAAATTCAGACGAAAATCTTTTCAACCCTGTATAATCCTTAGGTAACCTTAAGCATTTTTTCGGTAAACCTATGTTAATTAGGACCTTTTTTTCTTATAAACTAAATTGTGATGTTGTAGGAATCACATCCCTGTACTATAATGGGCACATTATTATTCAGAATCCACCCTGTATATTGATATACTATATATACATATCTGACGAGATTGCATTAAATTCATTAACTTATACATGGGCACATTTAATTTGTTGATGTGTCAATTGTCGCTGCCCTATCCCATTTAACGATTTGATTGTGGCATTAATCCGAATAATTTTGCACTTTTGTTTATTATAGGTGTTGTAATCTTAATGATAGCGCAATCGATAAACCATTCATGTTAATAAGACAACAAAATTTTCGCAAAACAGAAAAAATGCAAATCTGGACTAGAGTCTTGGAATTCGCCCACATACGAAATATAGGAAAAACTTTTGCAAAAGAAAGAATATGATATAATGGTCGGAATAATTGAAAACGTACATAGTCTAGTTTTAAAAAATAATAACAAAGTAAAATTTATTTGTTAAAACCATAGCTTATTAGAATGGGGGTTAATTTTCTCAGAAGAAGAAAGCTGAACCGGGTTTTACGCAACGATATAAACAACCAACACATTGTATGAGAAAAGATGTATGGAGAAGTGCTGGCTCGCACAAACTTCACAGGTGGATAGATGATGAAGACATTTTTTTCATCATTTCTGAAGGATATCTTTCCATGAAGAAGGATGTTACTGGAAGCAGAGACTACTTGCACATACCAAGCTGGACCGAAATTTGTGTTTGAGTCTATCCTGGAAAAGAAATAATTTCATGAGGGAAAGATGTTTTAGGGAGAAGGCAATTATTTGCAGGCTCGGTAAGAAAACCCACTAAAAAAGAAAAGCGTTAAATTCATAAAAAGTTGGTAAACATAGGTCCCTCTTGTAATATCCTCATTGTAACCTATAAACCTACAAGCCTTATAAACATCAAGCTATTAAACCATATTTTTAAACCTCAATAAGGTGGCTGTGGCTGTATATAAATAATTTAATAGATCAATTGTGGAAAGCATTTAGTTTTTTTTCTCAGTTACTCAATATAAAAGTTAATTGAACCATTATAAAAATTGTTGGACTGCAACAGACTGATATTGTAATATGCAGTGTTTCTAAAGGATTGTATGCTAGATTCGCCTTTCGACCCATGTCATAGTTGAAGTGATTCTATATGTGTGATCAACCAAACTTCTAAGGGTAGTATTTCTCCACACATTAACAAACCAGCTAACGCCGGTCTATAATAATCATTTAAAGCGCACGAAACACTTTTTGTAGGAGAGTACCTATTAACACTTTATTTGAGTTTTAATAAAGGAGTTTCTGGTATTTAAACACTCATAATAAACGTTGTTATTCACACCGGTCCCCGCGGAACTAAGGCTCTATGGGGCATCCGTCTTGGAGCAACTGAGATGTATTGCTGAATGTGGTTGTTAATTTTTGGAATATGTCGTTGTATAAGGTGTAGTAAATAATTTAATATCTCTCAAATAAAGATCACCAACCACTCCTTATTTGTCACATGTTAGTATACACACATATGAGAGATAACACTAGAACTTCGTGTCCGGTATCATTTTACAATCATACTAGGCTTTACCATACCGACCTCTACGGCGCGTACAAATTTTGAACTACTAATCAATTTATAATAGAAAAAGCGTAATTTGTTTTATTTGTAGTACCTTTTTATTTGATTATAGGATCAACGTTGGAAACTTCAAACACGGAAGAAAACTTCCAAACCATTTCAGGCTATCTCTTTGTTGGTCTTTTTTGGTCTGTCTGTCTGGGACGGTATTCGGATAAGGGCTTCATTGTTATGTAGGCAAAATCGTGTTCAATGTACGTTGAATATCCATTCATTGGGAATTGGAGCTGAGCGTTAACGAACATTTTTACTATTGGTATTATTGATAAGCGTGATAGAAATCGAGTAAATAAACGGAATAGGTACAATTTTAACAAATTCAGGTTCGGTCATATGGAAATGTGATCCTAGTAACAAACGTAGATTAAATGAAATTCGCTATAGGACTTGAAATTTTTGTAATTATTATTATCGAATCTTGTTAATTGACAATTGGGGTATCATAATCTTAGCCTTGTATTGAGAAGGATATAGTAAAAGAATAAGGAGGAATTATTAAAATAATATATCTAGGGCACTGTGTTTACTAAGAGTAATATATTTGTACATTTCTTGAGTCATTACTTTCATACACTTATAATGAGAGGTTTTGTCCTTATATTGGGCATTTATTCTGTAGTATGTATTACATGATACTCTCCAATTACTATTTTAAAATGCTTCACAATTAATCTTTGGAATGATAACATGTTTTATGGTCTATTTTTATTGTCTCTCATATAAGGGATCCTCATAAGGCTGTGACTAAAAAAGTGTTAAAATCCGAACCACAAATTGAATCGGTCATTTTAG
This sequence comes from Homalodisca vitripennis, assembly GCF_021130785.1. Lineage (NCBI taxonomy): Eukaryota > Metazoa > Arthropoda > Insecta > Hemiptera > Cicadellidae > Homalodisca > Homalodisca vitripennis. The sequence goes on from NW_025788092.1 coordinate 10,966, forward strand.
GAAACCCCACATGTCCATTTTTTTCTCCAAATTGAGTTAAACCATGGAATAGAGTTTAATAAGGCAAGATCTATCAGTCCCTATAGAAACCCCACATGTCCTGCAACAATACAAGCTGTTATGGGCTGTCCCGGACGTGTTGGTGTTTATATCAAATGACATGCAGTGTTTGAGTTGTATTGTAAAATTTGTTTTGTATAGCATGGCAACACTGTTATGCTGAGGTTTACATCTGTTAAAAAAGTATGGACATAACCAAAACAGTTAAAATAGTTTGTAGATTGTTAAAATGAGTAGTAATGAAGATGAAAAATGCAGCAAATTGCGTACCAAAATAAAAGAAAATAAGGTGTTGAAGCAAGCAAGTGATTTACTAATAATTGCACAACCTTAATATTATGAAGCATTTGTGTTTTGCAAATAAACGATATATTATTGAGTGAGATCTATGCTAACATAAGATACACTCATTAAACTGCTGATTTTTATTCGCTCCCTAGAAGATGCTGTTTTTGTTAATATTTGATGTCTCGCATAGGATGACACATCTGGTAATGTGATTCATATTCGAAACTCCCTTCCCTCATGTTAGCCAAGCCACATAAAATATATGTTTCATTAAATATAACATTGATTGTAAACCTATCCTTGTATTTATTATATTATTATACACAAAATTAGATCCCTTACCTTTTTTTTATTAGTCTATTTTGTATTTGGCTGTATCTGTCTTACATAATTATGTCTTAAATAGCAAAACCAAATTGTGATTAGGACATCAAAAATAACCTGTCCAAACGACTTTTAATGTTTCATTTAAAACTTGTATATTCGGCAAAAAACATTTCTAATGTAATATCAATAAATACTTAGTAATAAAGGCAATGCTTAAATCAGTATCTATACCTTAATATTTACAAACTTACTGTACATTATTCCAACAACGGCAAAGCATTATTCCTGAATAAATTCTAATGAGGGTGGTTTTTATTAATTTCAAAACGTTCTTTATTCTCTTTTAATAATTTCTTTTTGAATAATGCATGTGTGTCATTGGTTCAGGTAGAATATACTGCTAATAAAGAGGTCTGCCCACAACTTCAATGACATGAATTATTACAGATTAATTGATAAAAA
>NW_025788093.1:0-11518 GCF_021130785.1 Homalodisca vitripennis
CGTCTTTACTTGTCAACTAAGAGTGTTTAACAACGGTCTACGTTTAGAGTTTTATAAATATCCTACAGATCGCAGTTGTATGTTGAAGTTGAAAAATCTTATCTCTCTGCTATTTAGCACTTCTGATTGGGTGTTTTCACTCCAGTTGTTATTATAATCACTTTCGAGGTTAGAGACACAGAACTAAACGATATAGAACGTACATGTTGGCGGGTTTAGTCTAAACAATGGGCCCCGATTTTGTAATTCGCTTCGCCCGAGCCGCTTTAATTTAGACTATGATTCAGCACATCACACCTGCCACCCCGAAACGTTGCACGCGAGTTATAGTTCCTACATCACGGATACCCCAGCAGGGCCCATGTTCCATCTGAACGAATACCTTCACAGCTGAATTTTCTATTTATATACGATAGCGAGCGATACGATGTGGCGCACCATTTGCTGTCTCGTGCGGCCGCTGACCCGTAAATGAATCTCGTGCCTGCTGGTGCCTGCACGCCAAAACAATACGATCCACAATGGGTTAAACAGCAAGTAGTTATGTTCTAATGACAATGTTCCCATACTGGTAGAGAAAGATTGCAGGTACAATAGAACTTTCCTAACTTCCTGTAAAATATGTGTAAATTTATGTGTTCTTTCAGTATAGTTTACCCGAGAAAATAGTTTACAAGGCAAGTCTGCTGTTTCTTCCTATCTACTAATAACAATCCCTGGCTTTCAGCCATATTGATTTAACCCTATTATATAATGATAATCTTATTGAAAGTGATCAAACTGATTGAACATGTTGACTAATAGTGTGACGAATGGACTGTGCAAACTGAGAATGCTTCCAAGCCAGTCCATTCCATCAAAAGACTTTTAAAGGATTCATATGAATACATTATTGAACCGATAATGGCTCATCTAATTCATTACCTTGATCAGTATTATATATGTTAAAAACTAGCTATTTCACGCAGTTTCACACGCTTTTTGTAAGCTTTGCCTGTGCATGAGCACTTCTGGTTCAGTAAATTATATTGCCAACGCCGATGTAGAGTTTGTCTTGATGCCACGATCACGAAAATATGTAAAAAGTGTCTGTTTATAGCCATTATACAATTACATGTACTTTAATTACAAAAAGTGGTCTAACACTCAAGATATGTTTCAAAACGAAAATATGCAATTTAAAAAAACAAACATACATCACAACTTAGCGCCTTCAAGCACTGTTTTGGCTATTTTAATATACGTACCTTATCGTAAATGGCAGTTTTATAGTGTGCAGAGCTTTGAAAACTTTTATCTTTTGCAGCTCCACCTGGTGGCGAATTCCATCAAAAGGCATGGCATATAAACCTTCCCCGTCTATCTCCCGTGGAAAAGTACATATACAAACAAATTTTCATAATGGATCGGTCAAACTATTTTACGATTCTATAAAGAGACAAACACACATACAATCATATTTATATATAGTTAGATTATTGACAAAAATTATTTAACTTTAATATAGTGTATTATTTAGGTACCATTTTAATTAAGTTGTGTACAAATTTTACTTTAAAAGAGAATCATTTTAGAATCTTAACTATAGCCTACTCTCTTTTAGCAAAACCCAAAAATTACCAATAAAAAACTCACTTTTTAAGACATCAACTACCAAGAACAGTTCCATCAGTTAACCCTTTGGCTGCCATGCTATATTTGTATTTAATGATTAAAGTCTGTCATACAGGGCAGTTTAAGTTACCTGTAATCTGAAGACTGCCCATGCCAAACTACCATATGCCCTACCCATGTACTGCCAGGCTTAAAATGAGCATTTCGCATAGGTAAAGTCCAAAAACGATGATAACTTTCTATTTTACCTAGCTAGGATCATGATTTTTGTTTTGTTTTGAAAACAGTAATGAAATTTACTAAAACTTATATAACTTTTAAAACCACTTTCAAATTAATAAAACTATTTTAAATAAAATAAATAAATTAATTAAATTTAAAAAATGTTCAAAAAAGTTTTTTTTGTATTGCAAAACACCTTATAAATACTATAATGGGAGAAAATAAATGTTTTTTTTTTTTTTTTTTTTTTTTTTTTTTCTTTGGGAATAGTTTGGGTGGAATTCATAGATCCTCACAACGTCAACCTGAGCTTATTGTGTGCCCCTTTGATGTTAGAGGTGTAAGCCTATCTTCGTGCCCTTAATTAGGCTAAGAAGCTTTTCCCCCATACTAGCATCTGGTTCGGTCCGCCTGGTTGTTTATCACCGAAAAGAGCCCTTCTCCTTGCTCCCAGTCTCTCACAGTCCAGTATTAATGTTTTGCAGTCTCTTCAGACTTATTGCAGAGTCTACACTCAGAGTCCTCCATGTCGTAAACCTAGAGTGTTTAGGTGTTTCCTGAAGTGGCCGTGTCCAGTGAATCAAGGCAATCACGTGCTTAAACCCAATCCCTGCCCAGCCCCATCAGCCCATCTGGTGAATCCGGAGCTAGAAACGGCAAGCAGTCATTTTGCCGAGTTCTTGTCCTTGGTGACTCTGCCACCGCGCAAGCGGTGTGTCTTCCTGGACCATTTTTTTATACTTTGGTAAGCGGCTGACTTGCTTAAATACCCACAACTCGTTCTTCTGGACCGTCTGTTGTGTGTATGGCATGCTTGCTCCGCTTTTGGCAAGCCTGTCGGCGCATTCGTTGCCACCTATGCCTGTGTTGGCCCGGTACCCAACCAAGACGCACGACAGTTGCCGTGATCCAAGCTTTGCGAGAGAGTGTTAACAGCACTCCCACACCAAGCCTGGATGAAATGCTGTTGGAGTCAAGAGCTTTAAGAGCTGCCTGACTGTTTTTTTTTATTCCCCCCCCCCCCCCCCCCCCTGACATTATACAGATGTTCATATCCCTGGTACCTTCAGGTGAGTGCCTATGGTTGGCACAGGCTAGGATACCATAGATTTCGGCTTGAAATATGGAGCCGTGTCCGACCCAAATCTGCCCGCTAAGGGGCAGTTCTAAGGGATTGAACTAATCACTCCATATCCAGTTAACCCTTAATAAGCGAGCCATCCGTGTACCAGACAAGAGCGCTTTCTTATTGTTGGGATGTTATCTTTCGATTTCCACTCATCTCCGGAGTAGAAAGTCAACAGAGGAATGGCTTTATTGAATTAGCGAACTCCGTTCTCATTGTGTCTCGGGAAGACCATTTCGAGAATAGCGCTTGGGTTTACAGACTTGAGTGATGGCGCCATGGGCTTCGCGTTTTAGACGCGCCATTCCTCCACAAGCCAGCAACCATCAGCCGATAAAGTCTGAACTTACGCGCTCTTCAGCTTTTATATGGACATTCAAGAGGTTAGACAGTCCTCTAAAGCCACCTTCAAGGGTCGCTGAGGGACTGCTCCTGAATGCTCCGGTTACAAAGATTGTGCCAAGCCTTTGTAAGCTTTCAAGCTTGTGGCTTTGGCAGTTACCTGATTCACCTTTGTCCACCAGGGACTAATGAAAACCTATAAGTGATTTGAGGCCTTACAACCTGCTTTGTAAAGCCATAGTGCTATATGGGGTTTTCAACGCCCCATGAGATTCCATGCAAGTCTCCTGGACGTCCATAGAGCGCACCACTTTGCTTTTGTGCTAGGATATTATTAAGATGTTGGATCAATTCCACGTAACGCTTATGGTCTAGAGTCAGTCCTAAATATTTTACTTGTCTTTGAACCACATCCAGCTGAGTGGGGATGCGAGTTTCAGCCTATGAAAGAGGACTCTAGGTTTCTTTTTTCTAGTGAATGGTACATACTACTGTCTTAGAGGGGATTTACTTTCAGTCCCTCTCCCTGACACCAGGTTGTGTACATGTTTGAAGGTTTGGTATTCATGATATCAACAACAACATTTGTATATTTTCCCTGTACCATAAGGACTATGTCCGTCTGCATATCCTTGGACATAGATTCCGTTGTTTAAGTAAAGGTCCTCAAGTAGACCCATCTTACTAACTAGAGTTCCCAGACAGTAGAGGTGACAGGATGCCTCCTTGAGGACATCCCCTTGTTGGGTGCGATCACAAGCGATTAACTTCATTGAGATTCGGCCCTGATCCGTCTGGAGCATAGCATGGGCCCTAAGCCACCGGCACAGAGCTGGACTCGAGGCCACGTCAGCTGTGCTCCACTTACCATTGCAGTGAGTTTGGCATTGTCGAAAGCTCCTTCAATGTCTATGAAGGTGCACAATGCCAATTCCTTGGCGGACAGGCTATCCTCAATCCTACTGACTAGTTGGTGGCAGTGCTGATTCACAGGATTTGCCTTGCTGGGTTGCCTGTTAAATAAATGATTGTTTTATTGTTTATACAATGTCATTGGGAGTCATTGCAGGTTCAAAAAATTACAAAAAAATATTGGGAAAAATAAAGTTATTAATCATTATAACACTGAATCACCGCGGCAACGCCAAATTTTTTCATATTTTCATAATTTTATCCAATGTGGTTCCATATACTTGCTTGAATTGGTAAACATCACTAGTCTTACACCTTAATTTCTCTTTTTTGATGTTGTTATTGGAAAGAAAATTTAACTAATAAATAGGTTTTATAGTTAACAAAGAGCCTTTTAAAGTTTAGAAAATAAATTATAATATTTGTACTTACAAATGAAGTTGGATATCAGAAGATTGAAGAGAAAACAATGGCAATAAAAATTGCTTTTTCCGAGTAAAAACACTATGTAAAACCTATGAAACTACAAATTATTTTACATGATATTAGGTTGATAGTGTTTATGTCAACGGCATCGGCAGCCGGCATGGTTCGCCAATAACCCAAACAGCCACACAATTTTCACGTTGTTCTTCTACATGGCGTACTATATAAAGTAAGATTTTATGAAATAAAAAACACTCTTTATCAAATCAAATCAAATCAAAATGTCTTTATTACGTGAACATTAAGTACAGTATTTTATCAAAATATAATACATAATGCAAAGTTAGATAATTACAGTTTAATAGTGTCATCATTGTGAGTTTAGGAGGTTTATGCTTCAATTTTTAAAATCACGTGGTGCCAGTGTTTAGCAGATTCCAGGAAATCTTCAATGGTGTATAAAGGTCTCGTTCAGCAAAAAAACTCTCGCAGATAGGTTCTTTAGTCTGTTTCCTGTCAGGCTGCGGAGAGGTAGTCTGGTAGAAGGTTTTTAAATTTCCGGCCAATGTATGAAGGTTTCTTTCTCATTTAAAAAGCTGTTCTGTGTTGAGGCTAGGGTGAGGCCTTGAGGCATGGCGGTGTGGGGTAATTGATGGAGGTCCATGTGAGTCTGCAGATGTAGTTTATCTACGTGCAAGATGGCTTCATAAATGTAAAGTGCATGTACTGTAAGTATGCCTAGGTTCTGGTTAGGCCTGTCGGCAATTTTGTAGTGGCTTCCAAGGTTTGCAAGGGTCCAGACTGCCTTCTTTTGGAGTACCAGAACTCTCTAGAGGTTTCCTTGGGAGGTTTCCACCAGACTATAAGGCAATACCTTATGATGTAGACTCTATTAGCGCATAGTAGGCTATTTTTGCCGCTTCCAGAGAGCACCTACCCATTTAATACGTTTAAACAACGTAGATTGGCCTGTACTTAATTTTATTGCATATGTCTGTTTACATGATCTGCCCATGTGAGTCTGCTTTCGAGAGTTACTCCCAAAAACTTGATCTGGTTAGCCACTGATATATTGGGAAATGCTTGCTGGTACCTATTTCTTTCCTGCTAAAGTGTACCTGTGTAGTTTTGTCTAGGGTTTATTGCTAAGTCAATTTAATTTACTGTAGATTATGGCGCTTTCTAATGATGTGATGGAGTTACTGCAACATATTGGTTCAGCTGTGTCAGTTCTTAGAAGAAGAGTGGTATCATCTGCGTACATTATGCAGCTCGTTACTTTCATTTTGAATTAGAGTGGGGAAGTCGTTAGTCAGCAGAATCAACAAAATGGGTTCCCAACACAGATCCCTGTGGGGATCACCCATCTAGTAATTGGTTGAGGGACAAGATCTGAAACCTGCTAGTGACGGCCAGATGTAGTATGCTGAAATCTCCACAGTTTGGGATCTCCCTTTGAGATAACTATCCAAACCACTTGTTTTCCCAGACCTGTTACTCCACAAAGCTGCAAGTAGTTTTTAAGAGATGCGGCTGTGTCCTAAGCAATCCAAAGGCCTTACTGTTGTCTAGGAAGAAGGCAAGTGACAAATTGTCCCTCCTCTATGCTGTCAATTATAGATTCGACCAGACTTATGATGGCAGATAAAGTAGATTTTCCCTTCTGGAAGCCATGCTGGCCGTCAGTAAATAAGTCCTGTTGTGTGAGTATGTGTCATTAGTCTCTTTCAATACTATTTTTTCAATAATTTTTGAAAACTGTTGATATTAAGGAAATGGGTCTATAGTTTTTTGGAGTCAGTTTTTTGGTCCTTTTTTGTTCTGGGGGATCAGACCTTGGAGACTTTAAGCTGTTGTTGGGAATTGGCCCAGGGAAAGTGATTTATTTATCATTGATGCGATCGAGGAGGATGAATCAATTACACTGCGCAATGCTTTACAAACTTTTGATGAGTATTCGTCTGTACCACTCGGATGATTTGTTTTTTAGGTTGTGTATATTACTTGACTTACTTCTTCCCATGTTGTGGCACGGTCCAGATCCAAATGGTTGTATTTAAAGGGTGGTTTAAGAGGTTTAGGTCCTCTTCTAATCTGACTGTCTCCTGGCTGTTGGTTGTTTTGCTGTAATGTCCACTTCTGACTATTTGAGTTAAAGAAAGTGTTTAGTTGTTCAGCTATCTGGAAGAGGATTGTCTACCACTGCATCCGTCAATGTTTAGCTTAGGACACGTTTTGCTAAGTTGTTTGGCATGGGTCTCTGTATTGTTATTAGGTCCCCATTACAGCTTTGGATTTGTTGTCAGATGTCATTATTTTCTGTGTATTTGACATTTTGTTGCAACATCCTTTAGTTTGCTGTCGTACTTCTTTTTTATGTTTACCATAGTTTCTTTATCTTGTGCCCTTCCGGTATTTTCATAGGTGTTTGAGGGCTTTTACGTAGGCAGCTTTTTTTATCTCAGCTGATTCTTTGTCATAGTAGTGAATTGGTTTACTCTTAGTTTTATTTTTGCTCTTCTTGTGAGGGCAGGAGATGTCAAGGGCAGTTTGCAGCACTCCTTCGAATATGGTTATATATGCTTGTTTCCGCATCTTCAGCAATATAGACAGTATCCCAGTTTTTTATTGGAAAGCAACGGGACTTCGAGCTGGTCAAGGTTTCTCCTTCCCATTTGTCGTCCGAAGAGTTTGCGTGTTGTCGTCATTTTTTTATACAAAAGTCCAGGCTACATATTTGGGCGGTATGATCCGATAGTCCAGTTTGTAAACTTGTTGCACTAAGGTCACTGTTCTGGAATATTAGGGATATATACAGTTCAATTGAAGTGCTTGTTGTCAACTGTAATGCGAGTTTTGGTGGCAAAGGGAGATTTTTATGTTGTGTGTTGCAATTTCGTTGTCAAACATCAGGCTGTCCGGGTTGTTGGGTTTTTTATCTGTCAATGTTTATGTCTTCCTTGTCAGAAATAAAACGACCTATTATGGGCTTGACTATTGTCCAGAATGTTTGATAGGGATGTCCAAGCTATTTTGATTGTTTTACCCGGGAGGGCGGTATACGCCAAGGAGAAAGAGATGCTTTCCCTGTAAGTTATTAATCTGTGCCCTTGCAGGCCTCAAAATATTTTTTCTTCGCAGTGGTTACTCATTGGTCTATGGCCTCTATATTGTTTATTAAGGTGTCTCTACAATAAATAGCAACCCCCCCCAGTCTATGTTCTTTTCTGCAGTATTCAGATACGAGAGAGTATCCTAGATAGTTTTGTTGGTTTCAATATCGCTTTGCTTGAGGATCCGATGTTCTGTTAGAAACCAGAGGCTGGGGCATACTTCACTTAGAAGATGGTTTAGCCGGTTTATATTTTGTAATGAGACCTCTGTATGTTTTGATGACATATTGTCAGGTAGTCATTTTTAATCTGCTGAGTGCTGCCTAAAAATACGTCAGTTTGTTTCTGCTTGAAGAAGACTCCTGAGCATTGCGAAATTTTTATATTACTATTGCAGCGTGACATGTTGGTATGGTCTAGCAAAGAATTGGAGTGGTGTTCGTCTGCCTTGCACCAGGATCTGATGTCCATGGTTCCTGTGGAGATGGTGGCGGTAGAGGAAGGTGATGATTAGGTGTTGCCAGGGCTATTTCTTCTGTCTCCTGTCCTAGGTAGTGTTTCCAAGAGAACTGGTGAGATCTGAAGCAGTTGCTCAGAAGACGAAGTCATTGGCATCATGTTACCCCCCCCCCCATAGTGACTGCAGGAATTTTCCTGAGGTTTTAGTCATTTAATTCTGAAGGTAGAATTGAATATTCATTGCAAAACACTCATCCAAAACTTTGATTTTCAGGCTTCAGTTTTGCCTACATAGGTGGCGCATTTTGTTAAATTGTGTTTTTTCCTTGTCTGACTTACATAAAGCTGAATTTACAGGGAAGATGGTGTTCTCTTACTTTAGTCAGTTATGGATTCTGTGTTGTAATACGCAGATTTGTCTGGCTTCTGCGGTCAAGTAGTGGTGAGGCATAGTCCTGGTTTGTCAAATGTTGGTTACAGTGTTGTTAACGCCGATTTGTCTGGCTTCTTGCTACGGTCACAAGTTGTAGTAAGGCGTGGTCCTGGTGGTCATTGTTGGTTCAGTGTTGTTCAAACGCAGATTTGTCTGGCTTCTGCGGTCAAGTTGTGGTGAGGGCTAGTCCTGGTTCGTACAATGTTGGTTCAGTGTTGTCTAACGCAGATTTGTCTGGATTCTGCGGTCAAGTTGTAGTAATGCGTAGTTAGTCCTGGTTGTCAATGAAGAATCCGTGTTGTCCGAGGGTCAAGTTGTAGTAAGGCATACATCCTGGTTGTCAATGAAGGTGCAGTGTTGTTTACGGCAGATTTGTCTGGCTTCTGCGGGTCAAGTTGATGGTGTTGTTCCAGAAGTGTGATTCACACTTTGAGTGCTAGCTTTGTACTTAGCAGCTTGGAACCGTCGAGTGATATACTGAACAGGTTTTGTTTTTGCAAAGTGTTCTCCAGTTGGCTGTTCTTTCATGGTCCTGGTCATGTGACCTCTAGCTGAGGAATGTGGGGGACTTTCCTTTCTGTCCAACATGGGATGTAATTTTATTATTCCCTGGTTTATTTAAGTGGGTATTTGAGGTCAGAGTTCATAAAAGTTGTCAAGGAATGAATTTGTGTAGACTTTAAATTTGTTTATCAGCTCAGTAAATCTAAACTGGTTTTTCCTCTACTTCTTTCCTCCGTTTTCGACAAAATTACTTTATAGTTCTGTAAACTCTTGTTCTGTCTCTTTCCCTCGTGAAATTAATTGGGCATTTTCATTTCTGAGAATGAGAATTTCATTATCTGCCCATTTTGTGGTTTTATGCTTAATTCTGCTTCCAAATATTTTATTTTTTCCTCTGACTTAGTTTGCAACGTTTGCAAGTGGTTTAAGTACAGCATCACTACTTTTCTTTTCTTCACTCTGCGGATGCTAATAACTCTTCTTTTAGTCTTTGTTCCTTCGTGAGCTTTCTGCCCTTAGGTGGGATCATTATTTTCTGAAAGGTTCGTCGAGTAAAGTCCGTTAGTGCTGACACTTTATTCCCGCAGTTTCTTCTATTTTTCCTTCCATGTCTTGCTCTGTATGGAGGATATAGTTTGATTATTTTTTAGCTATTATTTTTATGTTATAAGAATATATACATTGGTGGTTTAAATAGCTGCGCTATAAGCCAAAAGGAATAGACCGATAAATTCGGCCCGCTGGCAGGTTTTCAAAATAGTTTTACTCGGCCGATACGCTGGCAGTTTTCAACTAGTCTTAACCGGCCGAAAATATCGAGCCGCTGGCAGTTTTCAGCTAGTCTTACCCGGCCAATAAAATATCGGCCGCTAGGCAGCCAATGGTGTTAAAGAATGCAAGTTGATTGATTTTGTTAAATAAGAACTATTTCTAGAGTGTTTAAATGCTTGTGTCAAAAAGACTTATATTTTTAAGTGGGACCAGAATTTTATAAACAACAAATGGGCCTACCTAAAAATATGTTTTTGTACATAGAAAGGATGTATGTATACTCTAAGTTGTATGTACAGAGACCTGGGAAATACATATTTGTGTCTGCCAATGCGAAGATAAATGTTTTGACCTGTGTAAATAAGAAATTTAAAACACAAATTAAGAAAACGCGAACAATTTTGCCTATTTTATATGTTCGGAAAAACATTTTCAGTCATGAAATGTAAAACAAATAGTTAAAAAAGCCAAGTAATTCAGGATAAGAGATAAAATAAACTGTCTTAAATAACAATTGCCTCTGCAGGGTTTAAAGTGGCATTGGTGGGAAGATTTATTTGATAGAACAATAAGGTGATTGTACATTTCTCGAATCCATGTTTTTACACTTGATCTTAATTATAACAAAGGTGGTAATAAAACTACTTTTTTTACCATATAGAGTGAAAATGGACTGTTTCTGATACCTTGTAAGTCACACTGCCTACTTTATGACTTACCAACACATTCCACCTTGTGTGCAAGCAAACCCCTCAACCCCCCAAACCCTCCAGCAGAGTGTTGGCTGCCACCCTGCGACTGGAAGTCAGCAGATCCAGAGCCTGAGCTCGCACTGTGTGGGTCTGTAGCTCTCGACACAGAGTAGTTACACTGTCAGCTGTCTGTTCCCCATCACCAGTCTTCAGCAGCTGTCGTAGCTTTCGCACTAGGTGAATATCACGAGCACGCTTGCTGTTCTTGTCACTAGAAATAAATTATTCATATACCTACTTGGCAAATCATCTGTATACTTTCATTAGTTAAATTAAAAAATAATGTAACTTCAAAAATGATTTAGTAAAGTTGTTTATCACTGACCATATTAATAGAATACATTTATTAGAAATCTTCTCACTTTTAAATTTTTTGTGAGTGTTAGCATGTTCATTTAGATTATATATGAACATACAAATAATAATTGATTCTGTCTTATCGTTAAATTTGTAAAAACAAATCCCTTTTTATAGATAATCAACTGTGTTTTACTGTACTCCCAATTTATCCAGATCTGGATCACGTCTGGTCCCAATTAAACTGGATAAAAAGTTTGTACTGTGTGAAAAAATAGCCAATACCGAAAAATGTGTCTAGAATGATGTTGATTATTTTATATTGATCTTCAGTAGAATGTGTTTAAAATTATGGATAAATTTGAGGTCAACATTTTTACTTTGTACTGTTTTGATCGGAGCTCTTAGCTAATAGTGAAATTAAAGCAAGAAACAGGAGGTTTTGTAAATCAAAGTTTAATATTAAAATTATAATATTAACACTAAAATTTGATTTTACGTGAAGTCACTGCCACTTTTTGAAGAAGTCACGTTTTAGGGAGTTAGT
>NW_025788094.1:0-11845 GCF_021130785.1 Homalodisca vitripennis
GGGGTTTCAAAAAAGGGCATCATCATAACGTCTTGTTTGCTAAGTATTTATTTTCTGATGTATTCACTTGCGATATTTGCATCATACAAAATTTGGTATTTATGTTCATCGCGGGGGATTATAAGCTAGATATATAGTACAAATTTCTAAAATGTTGTCGTAAAGACAAATGGGTTTTTGAAAAATTTTAGTTTTCACCATACCAATTAGTTTTGTTGGTCATCAAAATTTCAACAAACTATGGCTATAATTGTAATCTACTTTGTAATGATTAGTTAGGTGCAGGCAAAACCCAATACTAGAGCGTTCGAACAAAATCCTGGCCTTTGTTATTCGCCGAGTTTTAAAAACCAATAGAAGTAAAATTTTTTAAAATTTAGAATGCATAATTTTTTTAACATATATGATCCCCTGGGGATTCAGGAATGACAACTGTAAGTGTCACATAAGGCCATTTGTGTAACGTCAAAAAACTTTGAAAAAATTTTTTTGTTACATCACAATGTATAAGAAATACTCCCCTTTCGGCTCGCTGGGGGCTACGCCCCCAGGCCCCAAAGTAAACGCTTGCAAATTCGGGGAAAAGCGGAATTCGGTGACTGGTTAAGTCCGGACATTAAGTAAATGAAAAGGGTTTTAAAAAATTGACCTTTTTCATAGATTTTTTTCCGGATTCGAAAAAAAAAAACTTTTGACTTTGGGGCATTTTGGGGTTAAACCGTTAGAGTTACGACAAAAAGTGACTGGACCTTTTCTTGTTGGAAATTTATTTTGTCTTTCGATTTTTCCCTCAGATCTGATCTACGACCTATGGTTTAGCCAGAAATGAGCTCGGGAGAAAAAGTCTGCACGGGTCAGCTATCTTGAATTGTTTAGTATAAACATAAAAAAAAACCGACCTCAAGGCAGTATTTTAAGTCGAACAGGGGGTTTTAATATCACCAGGAGACAAATCTAGTCAAGGGGGAGAAATTCCTGGGTGGGTGATTAATGTTAAGGAGGTTAAGACAAGAGGGGGTTTAATTTCGTCAGGATATTGTCTGGTCATATGAACAAATTCCCAGGGGGGGTTAACGTTACCGGGGGATAAGTCTCCAGGGGGGTTATCGGGTCATACCAGGATTTCCCAGGGGGGGGGGTTTTAAGAGATTTGGTGACTGGTAAAATTCGGACATGAGGTCATGGCAGGAAATTCCCTGGGGGGGTTTAATGTTACCAGGGGGGTTAAACACATCAGGGGGTTGAATGTACAGGGGGTTTTATCAGGTCATACCAGGAAATCCCCGGGGGGGGGGGTTTAAATTTATTCCCGGGGGGTTAATGACACATTTGGGGCCTTTTTTAGAGGGTATTGTGTCTGTGAACATAAAAAATATTCCTCTGTCCCTATCTACTATTGACGCTTAGCTAACGCTCAGCCAACCCCCGAAGTCACTAAACCTTTTCTGTAGATAACGTGATTTCCTAAATCCCGTTTAAAATTTTTTTTTGAGTTACGACCAACCTTTTAGCCGTATCAACCCCGGAATGTAAATTTTTAGGCGAAAATGTCCAATATTTTCACTTAATCGCGTTTTGCGGTCAAACTAAGGGAAATATAGTAAAAAGTCACTGGACCTTTTTTGTAGGTCATCTTATTTCCTAAATAAAACGTTAGTTTATTTTGACCTCCGACCAATGGTTTCGCCGCTATCGACCCCAAAACAAAAGTTTCGCGTAAAAGTTACAACAAAATTGTACATAATCACGTTTTTTCGGCCCAAACCAATCGAGATAGGGCAAAAGATTACTGGGCCTTTTCTGTAGATCGCGCAATTTGCTAATTTGATGGGTCAATCAGATTTGAGCTACGCCCAAAAACGGTTCGGCCGCTATCGGGCTTGAAACATTATTTTTATCGAAAAAATCTCTGGAATTTCAAATGTTCGAGCGTTTTTGTCGCTTAACCATGGAAGATAGAGCAAAAAGTCATTAGGACCTTTTTTTGTAGTTCACTTCATTCCTGACCAGAATTTTGCGTCAGATCCGAGCTAGCTCCAACGGTTCGCCCGCTATCGGGCTTACAAAAATGCCTGCAGGGGTGAAGAATGCGCGATTTTTTGGGAATTTTTTTGAGGGGTTGAAAATGAAAATTCTCACTTTTCGGGATTTTTTCCCGGTGGTTACACTGGAAAGCTATCTGGGGTACAAATTTCAAGTCTCTAACTCATCTGGAAGTAGGTTAGAATTAGTATACGTGATCAGTCAGTCAGTGTTACACATGCGGTTGTATATATATTAGACTCGCCTTCGGCTCGCTGGGGGCTACGCCCCCAGGCCCCCATGATTGTACGCTTGCAAATTCGGGGATAAGAGGTATTTGGTGGGTTGGTTAAAATTCGGACAAAGGTCATGCCAGAGAATTCCCCGGGGGGGTTTTAATGTTACCCAAGGTTAAGACATCTGGGGGTTATCTGGTCATAACAGGCAACTTCCCAAGGGGGGTTAAGAGATTTGGTGATAGGTAAAATACGACACGAGGTCAATCAAGTAAATTCCTGGGGTTGTTTAATGTTACTGAGGGGGGGTTTAACACATCAGGGTTTTAATTTACTCAGTGATTTTTATCTGGTCTATACCAGAAAAATTTCCAGAGAGGGGGTAATGTTACCGGGGGTTAATAATGGCCCAGCCCCAGGCCCCCCTTATGGGGTGTTTGGCCAAATTAAGGGATAAGTGGAACTCGGAATAGTATTAGACCTATTTTATTGAATTTTCCAGTTTTAAACTCAAATTTGGACTTCAAACGCCTTTTGTGGCTTAACCGTTAGAGATTACGACAAAAAGTGACTGGGACCTTTGCTTGTCGGAAATTTTATTTTATCCTTGCGATTCTGGTGTCCCGATAATAGCTACGACGTCTGGTTTAGGCCTGTACGGAAGGCTGTGGATAAAGGACAGCACTTGGTGGGCTATTGTGAATAATTGTTTAGTGTAAATATAACAAAAACAACCCAGACCTGAGTCATTATTTTTAAGTTGTTTTAGGGTTTAATTTGCTCAGAGGTTTAGCTTGTCCATGCCAGGAAATGTCCCCTGGGGAGGGGATAAACACATCAGGGGGTTTAATTTATTCCACGAGGTTATGCTGGTCATCGACCAGGAAATCCTCGGGGGGGGGGTTGTGTTACCGGGGGTTAATTACACAGTTCGCGGCCTATTTTTTGAGGGTGTTGTGTCTGTGAACAAAATAAAAAACACTCTGTCCCCCTATCTACTATGTGAAGCTTCACTATACGCTCAGCCAACTCCCAGACGTGGAGGGGGGTTTTTAGTCACTCGGTAACGTAGTTAAGTACAAGGTCAAGCTTGGAACCAGCACGAATCGCACTAATTATAGTTGCATAGATTTAAAACCCCTAAAATATGACCAGACAAAGGGAAATTTGCCTTTTAGAGCATTTACCAGGCTTACGGATAGATAAACGACAGAAAGCTACTAGACCTTTTTTTTAGATCCTAAGAATAGCAAGTTTACTAAAAAGATTTTTACATTTAAGCTAGGGCTAACGTTCGGTCGGCCCCATATCGAGCCCAGAATGTAAGTTTTTAAGTGAAATTTTCAACATAATCAACGTTTTACGGCTAAACCATGGAAGATAGAGTAAAAAGTCACTGGTCCGACAGTTTTTTTTAGACCACATTGTTTCGTATTAAAATCCGATTTTTATTCTACCCTAACTTCAAAGGTTCCGCTAACACAGAAGAGCCCAGAAAACAATATCTCACGTTAAAACGTAAAAAATCTATACTTTAAAACGCGTTATGCGGCCAAACCATTGATGATAGGGACAAAATGTTACTGAACCTTTTATTGTAGATCACTTAGACACGAGCCAATATACTAAATCCCATTGAAAATTTATTTTGAGCCTAATACCAACCGTTTTAGGCCGCTATCGAGCCCGAAAGGTAAATTTTTAGGCATAAAATTTTCAAATATATGAATGTAATCGCGTTATGCGGCCAAACCATTGAGGATATGGCAAAAAGACACTGGACCTTTTTTGTAGTTCACTTCATTCCTGATTAAGAATTTTTCGTCAGATCGAAGCTAGATCCAACGGTTCGCCCGCTATCGGGGGCTTCAAAGAAAAGCCTGCCAAGGGCAAAAAGGGGTCACTTCGCGAATTTTTTTTGAGGGGTTCAAAATTAAAAAATTCCGGTTTTCAAGACATTTTCCGGTGGTTTGAAGAACTCCAGCTAGGTGTGTGCAAAATTCGGTGTTTCCAGCAACTTCCTAGGAAGTGGGTTAGAAATTTTTGTATACCCTATCAGTGAGTCAGTCAGTCAGTTACACATGCGGCTGTATATATATGGGACTCGCCTTCGGCTCCCTGGGGGCTACGCCCCCAAGGCCCCTAATTGAGTATTGTGCCAAATTCGGGTATAAGCTGTTAAATTTACGCTTGCATAATCGGGAAAAAGAGGATTTGGTGATTGTTAAAATTTGGAAATGAGGTCATGCCATGTAATTCCCTGGGGGGGGGTGTTTAGATGTGACCGAGTAGGTTAAGACATCAGTGGGGTTATCTGGTTCAAACGACCAGGAACTTTCCAAGGTGTGGGTAAAGAGATTTTGGTGATTGTTAAAATTCGGACATGAGGTCCTGCCAGGAAATACCCTGGGGGGTTTTAATGTTACCAGGCGGGTTAAACATCATCAGGGGTTTAATGTACATCAGGCGAGGTTATCAGGTCATACTAGGAAAAACCCGGGTGTGGGTTAATATTAACCTGGGGTTAATGACATCACTTGGGCCTATTTTAGAGGGTATTGTGTCTGAGAACATAATAAAAATTTCTCTGTCTCTAATCTACTAGTTGACGCATAGCTAAAAATAACGCTCAGCCAATTTAGTAATGGTGGTGGTTGTATTCACACATCGTTAACCTAGCAAAAGCAAGTGCAAACTGAATCTGGAACGAATATACACCAGTATATTAGTCACATTAATAATTGGAGGTTATCTGGTCAAATAAACAAAGAAAAATTTTAGTGTGGGGTTTAGTGTTACCGGGGGTTAAGACAACAGAGGGTTTAATTTAATCAGGTGGGTATTTCCTTGTCAGACGAGAAAGTTTTATCAGTGGGGGGGTTAATGTTACCGGGGTTTAAGACCATCATTGGGGTTTAATTTCCTCAGGAGGTTATTCTGGTCAAACAAGAAAATTTCAGGGGGGTTAGTGTTTACCGGGGGTGAAGACAACGAGGGGGTTTAGTTTCTCCCCTTTGAGTGTTATACTGGTCGATAACAGGGAAATATTCCGGGTGGTGGATAATGTTATCCTGGGGTTAAATGACACATGGACCCTAGTTTTAAAAAACGATGTTTGTTGGTCCTGTGAACTTAGTAAAAATTCACTTTATCCCTATCTACTATTGAAACGGCTTAGCCGTATACGTTCAGTTGTTCAGTCCAATTTTCTAATGAGTGGGGGTATATTCACCTCATTAACTGGATTGGCGGTATTCATGGGGAAAGTTTATGTCCGAGCAGTTAGATGTAGAGGATCTTGGAGTTTAAAAGGAAATACCTATATGTATCGAATTATCCAGATTGAAAAAACCAAAGTTTTTGAATTTAAATGGCATTATTGTGCGGCGTAAACCGTTTGAGGATACAAGAAAAAAAGTGACTGGACCTTTCTTGTCGAACAATTTAATTTTTCTCTGTTCGATTTAATGCCATCAGATTTAAAGCTGAACGACCTTATAATTATATGGCAGTAACAGAGCTTAGGACAAAAGACTCTTGGCACTGGGGCAGTTTAAAAATATCGCGTAAAACGATTAAAAATCAATACATTAAAACGCGTAATGCGGGGCCCAAACCGTTGAGGAATAGTGGCAAAATGATTAACTGACCCTTTTTTGTTAGATATCACGTCCATTTCCTAATTCCCCGTTTGAAGATTTGTTTTGAGTCTACGACCAACCTTTTAGCCAGTTATCAAGCCCGGAATGTAAATTTGTAGGACGAAAATTTCAAAGGAAATATTTTTCAACTTAATAGCGTTTTGCGGACAAAACTCAATGGAGATAAGAGTAAATAATGTATACTACTTGCTAACTTTGTTGTAGATCAACATTATTTTCCTTAAATCTAAGCCTTTGAATTTTATTTTGACCTCCCGACCAATGGTTTTCGTTCGTCGTCGCTCCGCATATCGACCTCAAAAATCAAACTTTTTCACTTGTAAAATATTACAAAAAAATTTTGCAACATAATCGCACGTTTTTTTTTATTTTTTTTTTTCGGCCAAAACAATGGAGATAGGGCAAAAGGTCACTGGAACTTTTTCATGTAGATCTCGCAATGTATGCTAATTTTGATGGGTCAATCAGATTGAGCTATCGACAAACGGTTTCGGGCCGCTATCGGGGCTCGAAACATTTATTTTGTATCGAAAAAATCTCTGGAATTTCAAATGTTCGAGCGTTTTTAGCGTCGCTTAAAAAACCATTGGAAGATAGACTAATAAAGTCAGCGGGACCTTCTGTTTGTTAGTTCATCTGTTCATTCCTTGACTAAACGAATTTTTTCGTCAGATCGTAAGCTAGTCTCCAAAAAAACTGGTTTACGTTCGCCCGCTATGGGGGCCTTACAAAAAAGGCCTGCAAGGGTAGAAGAAATGGCGTTATTTTTTTTGCGAATTTTTAATTTTTTGAGGGTCGGTGTTTTTAAAATACCTAAAAAATGCCCGGTTTTCAGAAAATTTCCTGTTGGTTAATCTACGGCAAAAGGTACCTGCGTGCGTGCAAAATTTCAAGTTTTCTAGCACTTCTCGAAGTAGGTTAGAATTTTGTATACATTAACAGTGAGTGAGTGGTTTCACATGTCGGGCTGTATAGATATTACTTAGACTCGCCTTCGGGTCTTCGCCTGGTAGGGCTACGCCCCCAGGCCCCGCAAGGTAGAATGCTTAATAATTCGGGGATAAGCGGATATTGCGTGTTTGACTGGTTAAGTCCGGACATTATGGTTAAATGTACAAGAGGATTTAAAAATTGACCTTTTTATTGAATTATTTTTTCCGGATTTCTGTCCAAACTTTATGATTTTTGAGTGGCATCTTTTGTGCGTGCTAAACCGTTAGAGATACGACCAAAAAGTTGACCGGAACCTTTCTTGTTCTTGAAATTATAATTTTTGTGTTTCGATTATGCCATCAGATTTTGAGCTACGAGCTCTGGTTTAGGAAGTAACAGAGTGTGGTAAGTAAAGGGTCTGGTCACCTGTCAACTATTTTGTAAATGGTTGAGTGGAAATATAGTACCTAACACCTACCCTAAGTCAACATTTTTAAAGTTTGCTTAGAGTGGTTTTATATTTGCTCAGGAGTGTATATCATGTCATGCCAGGAAATTCCCCAGAGGGGGGAAGTTAATCATTAATCTTACGATTACCGAGAGTTAAGACCATCAGGGGGGTTTAAATTTTACCTCCAGGGATGGTTATCTAGTCATAACAGGAAATTCCCGGGGGTGGTCTTAAAAGGATTTGGTGATTTGGTAAGAATCTGATGTCACTTCTATGCTAGCAAAATTCGGGGATGAGAGGGATTTAGGTGTGATTGGTAAAATTCGTCGGACATGAGGGTACATGCCGAGAAATTCTCCTGGGGGGGTTTAATGAGTTTATCGGCGGGGGGTTAAGACATCAGGGGGTCTTTATTTTACTTCAGGAGGTTTATTCTGGGTCATATTTTAAAACCAGTAAAATTTTCTCCGGTGGGGGTTTTAATGTTACCGGGGGTAAAATGCGACACACTGGGTGTCTATTTTATGAGGGTGTTTGATGTCTGTGAATAAAACCAAAACTTCAACTCCTGTCCATATACTACTACAGAGACGCTTAGCTTAACGCTACAGCTGAATTTCTAATGTGGGGTTTGTATTCACCTGTGCGTTTAACCTAGCAAAAAGGCAAGTGTCAAGGTCCCCTGAATCTGGAATGAAATTACATACAAATATTTATCGCACATAAATTTAAAAACTCAAAAAATTGGCCCAATCCCTGTCGACAAATATGTTTTACCATTTATAGAGTATTTTCTCTCCCCCAGGCTTATTAAAGGATGTAAAACTAGGGTGTTTGGCCTAATTAAGGGATAAGAGTAGGGTTTTATTGATAGGTAAAAATTCCGGACATATGAGGTCAAACAAGGAATTTCCTCAGGGGGGGAAGGGAGTTAACGTTACCAAGGGTTAAGACATCAGGGGGTTATCCTGGTCATTCCTGGGAACTTCCCAAAAGGGGGTTTTAGAGAGATTTGGTGATTGGTATATAAATTCTGTCTGAGTTATTGAACATTCTAGGATTTAAGTTTATGACCAATGGTTCGGCTGCTAACTGTTGTGACTACTCTCATACAGCCTCCAGAAACAAAATGTTCCAATCTAAAAATAATAAAACATTTCCTTTTAAACAGGTTTTTATTAAGGCCATACCACTTAGGATAAGGCAAAAAGTTACTGGACTTTTTTTATAGAACACGTCGTTTTACTAAAAGTTTGAGTTAAAATGACTGTGTTTGTTTGAGCTACGAGCCAACAACCGTTTAGAGGGAGGTAGAGTGTTAGTTAGAGGAGGGGAGGGGGAGGGTTAGAAAGATGGGAGCCGCTATCATAGTTTTCAAGGCTGTGGAAATGAAAATAAATTTTTTTGTAAGGCGAAAAATTTCCAAATATTTTTCACTTACAATCTCGCGTTTTGCGGTCAAAATAATGGTGAAGATATAGTAAAAAGTAACTTGAACCTTTTTTGTAGATCATATTATTTACTAATCTATAAATCAAACCTTTTGTGTTTTATATTTGACCCTCTCCGAACCAAATTGTTTAGTCGGTTCGCCGCTATCGAGCCCGATCCCCCCAAAAACAAAGTTTTCACGTAAAAATTACCATAACATTTTGCACATAATCGTCGTAATTGCGGTCATACCGATGGATGATTATGGCGCAAAAAGTCAACTAGACCACAGTTTACTGTAGATCACGTCAGCTTAATTTGCTAATTTTGATGGGTCAAATACAGATTTGAGCTACGACCAACGGTTCGGTCTCCGCTATCGGGCTCGAAAACCATTATTTTTTATCCAACAAAAATCTCTGGAATGGTTTCAAATGTTTCGAGCGTTTTGTCGCTTTAAACCATGGAAGATAGAGCAAAAAAGTCACACTGGACCTTTTTTATGTTGTTTCACGTTTCATCATCTCTGACCTATAACGATTTATATTTCGTCAGATCGGTAAGCTAGCTGCCAACGTTCGTTCGCCTCCGCTATCCGGGCATACAAGAAATGGCTTGCAAGGGTAAAAGAAATGGCGCGATTTTTTCGGGAATTTTTTTGAGGGGTTTTAAAAGTAAAAATTCCCCGGTTTTCAGACTTATTTCCTGTTGGTTATATCGGCAAAAGGTACCTGCGTGCAAAATTTCAAGTTTTCAAGCACTTCTAGAAGTGGGGTTAGAATTTGTATAATATATCAGTCGTCATTTTTTCCCATGCGGCTGTATATATAATAGGATAACCGTTAGAGATACGACAAAAAGTGAGGATTTCTTGTTGGAAATTTAATTTTGTCTTTCGATTGTGCCCTCAGATTGATTACGACCTAGGGTTTTTACCCAAAAAAATTTGAGCTCGGGGGAAAAGTCTGCACGGGTCCCCAGCTATCTTGAATTGTTTAGTATAAACATAATAAAAACCGACCTCAAGGCAGTATTTTAAGTCGAACGGGGGGGTTTAATATCACAGGGATATCTAGTCAAGGCGAGAAATTCCCTGGGTGGGTGATTAATGTTAGGAGGTTAAGACAAGAGGGGGTTTAATTTCGTAGGTATTGTTGGTCATTGAACAAATTCCCAGGGGGGGGTTTAAAAACGTTACGGGGGATAAGTCTCCAGGGGGTTATTGGTCTACCAGGACTTCCGGGGGGGGGTTAAGGTTTTGGTGACTGGTAAAATTCGGACATGAGGTCATGCGAAATTCCCTGGGGGGGTTTAATGTTCCAGGGGGGTAACACCTCAGGGGGTTGAATTACAGGAGGTTTTCAGGTCATACCAGGAAATACCCGGGGCCGGGGGTGGTTAATTTTACCGGGGTGTTAAGGACACACTTCGGGCCTTTTTTAGAGGGTATTGGTGTCTGTGAAACATAATAAATATTCCTCTGTCCCTTATCTTCTATTGACGCTTAGCTAACAGCTCAGCCAACTCCCGAAGTCAACTGGACCCTTTTCTGTAGATCACGTGAATTTCCATAAATCCCCGTTTTAAAATTTGTTTTGAGTTTTCACGGACCAACCGTTTACAGCCGCTATCAAGCCCGGAATGTAATTTTTAAGGCGGAAAATGTCCAATATTTTCACTTGAATCGCGGTTTTGGGCGGTCATACTAAGGGAGAAATATAGTAAAAAAGTCAACTGGACCATTTTTGTAGATCATCTTATTTTCCTAAAAGTTAAAAACGTTAGTGATCTTATTTTTGACCTCCGACCAATGGTTTCGCCGGCCGCCTATCGACTCCGAAAAAACAAAAGTTTCGCGTAAAAAGTTACATACAAAATTGTATCATTAATCACGTTTTTCGGCCAAACCAATCGAGATCAGGGCTCAAATGATTACTAGACCTTTTCTGTAGATATCGCGCAATTTGCTAATTTGGATTGGGGTCCCCCAAAAATCAGGATTTGAGCTACGACCAACGGTTTCGGCCGCTATCGGGCTTGAAACATTATTTTTATCGAAAAAAAATCTCTGGATAATTTCAATATGTGGTCGAGCGTTTTGTCGCATTAACCATGAAGGAGAGAGCCCAAAAAAAGTTCATTAGACCTTTTTTGTGAGGTCAACTATATTCACTGGACTATGAATTTTTCGTCAGTTCCGCAGCTTGCTCCATCGGTTCGCCCAGCTGATTCGGGCGTGTATCAAAAAAAGTGCCTGCAGGGTAGTGAACGAAATGCGCGATTTTTTGGGATATTTTTTGGGGAAGGGGAGTTGGATGAAAATGAAAAAAATTCTCAACGTTTTCGGGATTTGCCTGGTGGTTTGTACACGTGGAAGGACAAGCTAATTCTGTGACTGACCAAATTTGCATGTCTCTGTCACTGCACAGCTGGATTGTAGCGTTAGAGAATTAGTGGCAACTCGTGGATAGTGAAGTTCAGTCAGTCAGTTACACATGCGGTATGTATTATATATAGGATAAAAAATATTTGTTTTAAAATTTTAATGTTTCTTTTACAAAAATTTTAGGTGCACTGCTTTTTTCACTATTTGCTGGGGTTTAAACAAATTTTTTAAGCCTGTTCTTTCACATCTGACCAATAAACTAGGGTAATATTAGATAAGTCTTGGTCAAGCTAATACACAGGATAAGTGAGGAGGGGGCTTGATAATTTTCTGGTATGTCATCTAAAAGTGTAATTAGTTTCATTGTACATACATATTGTAGTATATAAGACTATAAAATATTAGAGAATTTAAAAATACTTATTATCGGAGGATATTTATAAGCTGAACTACACATTAGGAAGACTTTCTTTTATTAACTATATAGGTGAAAGAAACTTATAACGTAGTTTATAAAGTTAATAAAGAGTTTTGAACATTTTAAACTATGTTGATGATTATCGGTGAAAAGAGAACGACGCACGCGACGGAGAGAAGAAAGAGTAGCGTACCGTACTGCAGTATTAAATTATTTTTAACCTTACGAGCTTTTCTGAATAAAGCAGACGGCAGGGAGATATCACTAAGAAAGGATTATAATCCGGTATATTGCATCCTCTTCCTC
>NW_025788095.1:0-11543 GCF_021130785.1 Homalodisca vitripennis
CAGGATGCAGGTCACTATGATAAGTCATTGACAGTCTGAACTGTCCCCACTTTTTTGTGAGTTGTGTTTGTGCTCCTGACGAATTGTGACTTGTTGGTCATGAATAGGTAATATTTTATCATTTTTAATGATATAACTGTGCCATTTGCTCCAACTTGCATGGTACCAATTCTGTCTTCTTCCCCATCGAAAATTATAAATTTCAATCAATCAACAACGTCATGTTTAAAACATTTTTTAACACATCAAAAATGGTTGTGCTCGATATGCTACTCATCATTTCCAAATCCTTCACCATCAGCATTAACATACTTTAAAAAAGGAAAAGTTACGGATAAACATCGCATGATCATCGCTTGACCGCGTCTGTCCTGGAACACGCTAAACTACATGAACACTGTGACCAAATTGTTGATACAGTACGTAAGCAACAAAATAGAACACAGCCGAACGTTGGTATGTGCAAGATTTTAAATGTTTTTTCCTCAGGTTGTTCCTCTTTAGTTTGTAAACAGGATTAATCCCACTTCTAATCGGTGCTTGCTGCACGTTTCATTCCTGAGTTCTGTATCATCGCTATAATCGCTGTGGTATATTTACACTAAACTTCTCCAGTCAGCCCCACAAATATGTTTATCGTAATCAATCATTGATAGGCTTTGTTACGCTTGGTTCTGTGGGTGCCAAAATGGAAATTGTAAAGATTATACGTTTTTGGTAAAATAGAACGGTACTCACTGTATACTCTCTTGTAGTTGAATTGTTTTGCCTGGAATCCTTACAAAAAACCAATATATTTTTTTAGAAAAAAAAAAACCAATCTCTAAAGTGTACACACACTTTTTGGTTGACAAGAAAGTGTTTCTTTGAGCAAAACCCATTAAATGCCTTTGTTTTACTTAATATATATTAATATTACTTTTAATCCCTCCATTTTTTAATCAAGCAACACAATTCAAATAGGCCGAATATTTGCCTCACGTTTCAGATAACTGTAAGACCTAAGTCGTAGATCATAACTAGCTTTGTAGTTATCATAATACCATGACAAAGGGAACAGTTGATTTGTAACTTCAAAGATTTTAATTTGTTCAACAATATGAAAAAAAACAGTTCCTTTATATCGACAGACGCGCATCGCTGTATCGCAATGTATCTATACAGATTATCAATAAATGTAACACTGAACATATTGTTTCCGGTGTATTTGTATTAATACATAGTTAACTCGCATATTTTTGGGTTCTTTTTAGAGTGTAATTTGTCTGTTAGTAACCCATATGATAAAAAAATTTCATTGGATTAGTGAAGTATGTGGGCTGTCAGGTTATGCCTCGTTACCTACTGCACTACAACTCACGTCGGAAAACCAACTTTTAAACATCACCTCGAGACTTAGGAAGTGCAATTATAAGAACGGATAATTAAGGTTTGGCTTGGTACTCAGTGAAAGTTATACCCTGCACTTGAGTATTATATACGTCACTGTGTTGGCAGTGAGGAGAGCTCCATGAGTGTCACATTTCCTGGTAAGGTTTTTTTATTAGTTTACATGATATGAAATCGTACTTAAACGGTATAAAGCCCCGTTAAAACGCTGCGTCCAGAGTGACTGGATAGGCTGTATGGTTGGGAGTAAAGTCCATTTTCAATCATGAGTAATGATTTTGAGTAATAATCCTCCGTCTTTGTTCTTTGGAAAAGAACGGAAAGCCAACATCTATATCATCCTCTCAAGGCAAAGCAGGCAGTTTTGGAATGCCTAGGTAAGCAAAGATTTATGGAGTTCCCACTCCAACAGTCCCATCTCCCGCAGTAGACTAGACGTTATCGGTCTACCCTTGCACTTCAATATCCTCGACATTTTGATGTGAGATGCGGCGTCCTGGACATCCATAGGGTTGACATGATTATTAAGTGAAACCATGGGGTATTCACTGTATTATAGTCGTATTTAAATTACGGATATATTAAACATTCCGACCGGAAAAGTAAAATATTCCTGAGGATGATGGATAGTTTCGAATCTAATAAGGAGCTGTTTTATAAAACCGAGCGTAAAAAGACCGTAACTTATCTGTACCAAACACGGCGTAATTTTGTACCATTCGGAATGTTAATCTCTGATTTTGAACTGATTTTTTAACGCTTTAATTAGAGTTTATAACCCTAGTTGCCAGTGGCTGGTATCTTGAGTGTATCCATCCGTTTGACCACAAAGAAGTTTCAAATGTTTTATACTTAATTGACGTTTGAATACTTAATCCAGAGTTTATTTTCTTATAATACTGAAAAGTAAGATAAGACGATTTAATACATTAGTTAAATTAAACAGCTCTTACATACAATTAAAATACTTGAAATAAATAATCCTTAAATAATGCCATAATAAAACTTGTATTGTTTTAGAGTAATAGGAGTAATTTATTTTATTTTGGAATGCATTAATTTGTAATATGAGTTTACTTGCCCAATCGTTATCAAATGAGCAAGGAAAACTAATCCAATTCGAACGCAATTATCCTTCACAGGTATTATTCAATAGAGAGGATAAGAATAAGGATTAGTTCCAGCTTGCTGGACTGTGAATCAGAAATCGGTATCCTTTTTTTCCGTTCCCAGAACTGGATTTCCAGCAGAGATGAAGGTGGGCTCTTGATATCTCATTGCTGACAAGACGGTTTTTTTTGTCTGGTAATATTGAAAAACAGTGCTAGGTCTATTTCTTTTATAACCACGTTGACATCGGAATACATCTCTTAAAAACTGTTCTAGGTCAATTTTCATAGAAATTTTAAAGTATTCCTTGAGCAACAGTATCATACAATACTGTCAAGCATCCTGACAAGCACGGTCCACTACAAAATGTATGTGTATTTTTAGAAACCATAGTGTTTACTACAATTTATGTAAAAACATCACGCTGTTACATTTTATCACAGTGGAAACATAGGCTTAAACCACCATTCTTTTTCCTGCTTATGTTATCTGAAGCAAAAGTTGTCAAAACCCCCCCAATCTTGGGGGACTCAACTAAAGATTTCAATCGGAATTACATCTGAACTTTACCATCTTGCAAAACAAGAATCTGCATCCATTAGGTTTTCCTGTGATAGGCGCAATTAAGGCGAATGCTGTTTTCTTAAGACCATTCTTAAAGTTTTACAATTAATATATGGTATATAAACAGTTGAAAAAAAATCAAGACAAACAATAATATTTTGAAAACATTAATATTAAAAAAAGACTCCTTTTTATAAATCTCTTGTACAATTTCCCATTGTATATCTGGCTGTAATGGTAGCCATTCTTGATTCTTGCCCTGCCCATAATAGCGATGTTTAAAACCTCAAATACTTCATTGCCTTTATTTGTTAAGTTTTATAGAAGTAAAGCGGACATATCACATTTTAAAGATACAAACTGATGTATATACAAAAACTATTTTTATATTTTCATTTTTTTGTATTGGTTTTCCGAGGTTAAAACCTGAAACCTTTGTATGCGTCTCTTGAACCATGTACGTAAAAAGAGTTAAACAATTTAAACATTTAAGTTTAAACAAGTTAAACCATTTTTTCTAATAGGAATGATAACTCACTAATCTTTTCAGTACACCCGGATTCCTTAAACCGGAATATACAACTCTGCACTAAAGAAACAATACAAAAGTTGTGTGAAAAAACTTTCCGGGCTATACTCCCAAAGATTTATGATAAAATTACTTTAATTTCAAATTCCATTAATAAACAATTATAGGCATGGTGATGGTGTGTGAAATGTCAATTGAGATAAAAATGTGTTTTGGGGTTGCGCTTTGTGAATTCACATGATACGTGCGAGGAAGTCCATAGGTTTTAGATGACCTTTTGTGGCAAAGAAATTTGTTCTTCTGTCCTAATATGTGTGAGGTTTGGAATGAAGGAATCTGGAATAGATCTAGCATCCCCGTCTTCCATGGTAGTGTGACGCTCGGGGCCCATGTTCCCATGCCGTCTGGAAGATACTGGAGGGGGAGGTCAGCAAGGTGAGCGCCCGAGGCCGGGGTGGTACGTCGAGAGGACTCCGGCCGGCGAGCGGACGTCCGAGCTCCCTGAGGGCCGATCCCTAGTGTAGGGCTTAGCCTAGTGAATGGTCGTGGACGCGTGGTGTCCATTAGGTTCGGAAGTGTTGTCGTTTGACATAAATTTGCTTGTAGATCTGAGCTGCAGTTTGTGATTCCTGAGTACACCCACCTTCGCCCCAGCGTGATCAGCGGAGGCGTGGACCAAATTGAGTGGAGGGGCCAGACCGTGGTAATACCTGAGGTGATCCAGAACCCAAAGACGGATTAACGATCCCCAGGTTCAGTAATTATAATATTTAATAGTAATATAAATATCAATAGATGAATATTTCTTTTTAAAATTTGGATGTTTCTGTTTTTAAGATAAATTGATTAAGTTGAAAAAAAATGTAGATTGAAAGAACAGAGAGAGAAAGTTATTTTTTGATCCATATAATTGTAGTAACCAATTTTGATTATAGCAAAGTTGTAATTTGGAGTAAATGATTTTATTTGTTTTCTCGTAGCTTGTAAGCCGAACATGAATTTTGTAGTTGTTTGTAAGAGTAGCCTACTTAGCAGCCACAGTGCGTCGAACCCAAGGTACCGGATAAGGGAGGCAAACACTACCCGTGATGTAAACAAAGCTGTTTCTTTTTATCTGTGAATAGAAATAATTTTGAGAAATAGTTTGTGTTTGTATTAAAGGTGGTTTAAAAAAAAAAAGAGAGCTTCGTCCATGGGTAGGCCAGGTCAAACCCAATTGGGTACGACGACTGTCGCGGCATTGAAATGGTTTGTGGGTGTTTTGAATAACCCTTGTGTTCAGGGGAATATGTATACTTTAAATTGTTTATTTGGATTTGGATTTTGATTGTGATTTGGAATTTTGTTTTGATTTAATTTTGTTTCTGATTTTGTTTTTATTTAAATCTTAATTCGTGATAAGGGTGGAGCAATCGTATATCGTCCCAAAACCATCAAGTTTAGTGTAAAAACAAGAATTCAGTCAAGGCTGACATCAGTTAGTGAGGTTCCCGAAGACCCAGGACATACCCCAAAGACAGTCTTGAGGAAGTAGCAACCGTAGCTGAAGTCGATTTAAAATTCCCCGACCCTGGTAGTGATACAGGGAGCAGCCTTGCAGCACTGTCAGCCGAATATTAAGCCCACTATGGCTATCCCCTAGATACGCCGGTGACGCTGAGTTCCCGGTTCACGTTGCCCTAGAAACACATTTATGGGTGCGACCATACAAGAGCTGAGCTCACTATGTGTATTTTCATGTGTGTCCAGTACCGTGCCACTTATCACCCAGATAGACGACTTCACCGATGTACTAACCCATATTGGTGAGCCATTTAGAGTTTGTGTGCAGACACACAATTCGAACACTAACAGTTAAGATAACAGAGCGTAAGAGCCTGGGTGCACTACACGTGAGAGTGCCGTGTGATTGTAGCTTAGTCGCTGACTCCCACATTTTTGGTTTCAGAAAAACGATCCGTGATAGACAGGAAGCGGATAAGTTAGCGGTGTCACACATACTTCCAGCTTCGTGGTCAAAATTAAAAACTTTGAAAAACTCCTCTAAAATTTAATCATGTTTCCAGCACTTTCGAGACACTAGACGAATGCTATATAGACAACGAATGGCCTAGTCAGCTGCCGCACTGGAATTTATCTTTTTTCAGAACTTAGAAAGTTAGAGAGCCCGCAGCTTAAGGTTTTGTCAGAGGAGAGGGAACATGTATACATCACTGTCAGCCGTGCTGCACTCCATTTATTTTTGTTTACTAACCATAATTGTTGTGAGAAATCCCCATCCTAGTAGGCTTAGGTATAGGAGCATGTGTTAGAGCTGAAAATGAAATATTCTCCCCGAATCAGGAACAATTTATTGTGATTTTATTTTGTGGCATTATAGTAAATATTGGTTCTGATTGGTTTTCGGTACGTCGTGGGATTATGGTTAAACTGGAGATCCAAGTTATCGAGACG
Organism: Homalodisca vitripennis; assembly: GCF_021130785.1. NCBI lineage: Eukaryota > Metazoa > Arthropoda > Insecta > Hemiptera > Cicadellidae > Homalodisca > Homalodisca vitripennis. Next base: position 6,047 of record NW_025788095.1, read on the forward strand.
AAAAGGCGACGACATAGCGATGACCGCCAAACGTGACTTCAGAGACGATGGCTTGCCAAAAAGAACTTACCTATTCACGGAGGTCGATGGAAAGGAGCTGAGAATCACTCTTGGAATGGTTGGGGACCAAGTTCGTGATCAGGTATAAAGATACCAGGTAATCGTTTGTAACCATAGTGTAAACTTCGAGGTAAACTGTATAACTGTGAACGTTATAGTGTATGATTAAATAAAATGTCTTAAAAATATATTATTTCAGGCAGATTATTGTTATCATGAAATTTCGTAAACATGATTAAGTCCAGTGTGTGAATGAAAATGTGGGGAGTGTGAAAGTTTGAATGAAAAAAAAAACCGAGTGGGCCACTCAGATGTGAAGTGAGTGAATATGAGTAAGATTAGCTAATAGAAGAGTTTTTATAATCCAAAACTGTTTTATTTATGAATTGACTAGGTGAAATACATGTTCTGTTTTCAGCGGTAACGTATACATAACGCCAATATCAGCGTGGAATGGATTAGAAAGATTTGATTTTTGACTAATAATAATTAAATTGTAAACCTCATAATTATTCTGTAAATACAGGGGAACCCTTGAAATAGTTTATATAATTCCTAGATTAGGTTAAGACTTAATGTTTAAGAGGATTGGTACGTCGCAATGGACATAATAATTTGTTAGTAAAATAATAAATTGCCCTATTGTATTATAACACTGATGTAAAACATTTAAATAATAATTTAAGTTGTTCCTTCCAGTTTGTCCATTAACGTAATTATGAATTATGAAGCGTTTGAACCAAGTTAGTTTTCCTAAGATTGCAACAACCGTATACGAAACCAAATGTTGTAATATGGTTATGCTAACCAATGTTAAGAACTAATAAATTACTTTTTTGTAATTTGTTTGTAATTTGGGGAAATAAAAATAATCAAGTTATTAACTTTTGGTCAATGCAATACAAAGTAACCAATAAGTTTTGTTCGGGTATAGTAAGCTATTAACATATTCTTGTGTGGAAGTATGGAGGTAGTTATGTTAAAAGGTAGTTTGATAGATGTAAAGAATAAAATTTAAGAGATAAGAGCTTGTGTTGAAAAACGAAGTCATTTCATGCTTAGTCTTAGAGCACCGGTGGGAAGTCCGCAGTAGCTCAGAGCCAGGCCGGTGACCCGAGAGGTCAGGTGACCAGAGAGGCCGGACGGCTACTGCTGACCACAGCTAACTTTTGTCCACGTAGACACTGCCCGCTGTGCACAACTTCAGTTACAAAACTTTGTACTACCTCTTGCACTGTAAAATATCTGTATCCTGTAGTACATGGTTTACGCTTATAATGTCCTACTATAGTTTTTGTTTCACTTGTCTATGTTAATGAGTAGGAAGATGTCAAATATCTAGAATAGCCTTGTCGTGGACTTATAATTACAATTATTTAGTTTTGGGTCCCTATACTACTATCCACACTTGTATAAAGGTTATTATCTATAACAAAAAAAGTGTTTTTGACAATAGTAAGTTATACTTATGGGTATATAATAAGGATTAATGTACTAGTTAGTAATTTGGTAAATAAGTTCTAATAATATTACATGTTTCTAATATTATCATGTTTGAATTGGAATATCGTCATTGTACTAGATTCATAAGAAAGGGCAATATAGAGGATTAATATATTTTGGATTTGTAATTATGACTCGCACAGAACAGCTGAATGGTTCCGGAATGTGTCATGAACTCATTTATTGCATATACAATTTATAATTTCTCGCTTCAAGTAAATTATAAAGACATGAAAAGTTGATTAATGTATTTTTAATATAAAATGTCGAATATACCTACAACTAAGGACCCAGATGTATAAATATAAGGGAATGGACACCACCGCGGGAGTATTTAAGAGTAAGTTTCTATGAACTAATGTTTCTGTCAAATAAAAAAAAAAAAAAAAAAAAAAAAAAAAAAAAAACGATTACACCAATAGCAAACATTGCTAACTAGAGTAGGTAGATAGGCTCTCGTAGGACAACATGTTTTTGTAGAAGGCAAACCCTTTGTGAGTAACGATTCATTGCCTGTTTCTGGAATTAACATTAAAATTTAATAAACATTCCCTGGAAATGTATTAGAGAAGCGGTACCGATGGGATCGAACGACTAAGGCTCGTTGATCGGGCCGTCCCAACGCCAGAGACTTTATGTGTGATCCGAGCCGTCCCAACTTCAGAGACTTTATGTGTGATCGGGCCGTCCCAACGCCATAGACTTTCAGTGTGATCGAGCTCCGTCCCAACGCCAGAGACTTTATGTGCCAGTGTACAAATGACTGGTCCCTGTGAAGTGGCTGTCGCAGTGTCGTTGTTCCCCATGAGTTTTCCTCCACATCTAAAGACAACTATAAACTGTTGGAGAACCCCGACCGCTAGCCACACTGATTAGCGATACGCGCCGAAACGTGAGGGTATAAAAAAGACGCCATGGTAACTTGTGCACGTGACCCAGCCGCCCAGCTGAACACAACCAAGGAACCAGCTGCCAGGGCCTGGAAGAATAGAAGAAGACGAACTCCTAGAGGGCATCCACCCCAACAACCACCCTTAATTTGGCTGGGGGTGTGTGACGTCGGGACCCATGTTCCCGCCGTCTGGAAGTACTGGAGGGGGAGGTCAGCAAGGTGAGCGCCCGAGGCGGGGTGTACGTGAGAGGACTCCGGCGCGAGCGGACGTCCGAGCTCCCTGAGGGCCGATCTAGTGTAGGGCTTAGCCTAGTGATGGTCGTGACGCGTGGTGTCCATGGGTTCGGAAGTGTTGTCGTTTGAATAAATTTGCTGTAATCTGAGCTGCGTTTGATTCCTGAGTACACCCCCTTCGCCCCAGCTGAGCAGGAGGCGTGACAGTAGCATTATCTATATTTAGATCCGCTTGTCATTGGATCTCGACAGGTGGTTCCTACCAACAGCCTTACCTATCCTGTAATTGTTTCATTCCGGAAGGATTATACAAATTAAGTACAATGCGGCATTTACTAAGCTTCTTAAAAAAGTCGGTGCTGTCAAAATATTTGAATTATGACACGAATTGACATAAAAATGTATTCAGTGTAAGAAACAACGAAGCATGCTGGAGGTAAGGGTTTGGCTTAGCCTCTGGGCCCTTGTTATATTAAAATGTCGTGGCTTTATTCTTTATGTGTACTCGCATGAAGTAACTCACAATCTAATCTCTTTCTTTACCTGCGAGTTAAACACACGCTTTATACAATTATGCTTAGCCAAGATTGTTTGTGTTATAATAAAAATCTCCTGAAAATAAAGGGATAAACTGGTTTAAAGTGATTTGGTGAAATTTAAAAATATGCTATAACGTGGCAAAGAATGAAAATAAATTTCACTATGATTCAGTAAGTGATAGGTTGCACCATTTTAGGACCGATGCTCAGTAGTAAGCTATTATTGCTTACGAAGTTCTATAATAACTTTGGGAGTATAATATTAACAGTACTAGTACTAAGTCACTATACGCAAAGCCTCCTCCGTTGAATAAATAATGAAGCTGCATCCAGCATTGATTTGAACAGGACAGATAACATAAATCCTGAGCAATGTCGGGATACTCTGGGAATATTCATGCAGTTGCATCAATCCAGGTCCCAAAACTGCGACACTAGCGCACCTCAGTGACTGATTGATGCACCACTCAGTTTCACTGCATTGTTTTCCATACTTTTAAAAAGTGACAAAGATGAAAAATGAGCACTACTTTTTACTTGTATTACAATATTATTTTAATGCGTTACTTATTACTTATATAGAATAATATAAACTGTACTTCCACTTATTTTTTTCAAAATTCCTTTAATTTAATACGGACGAACGCTGATCATCGCTGAGTCATCAAAGAGTTGCCGCTTCGTATATTCAAAGAAATACATTAAGACTATGTGTCGAATTATAATATGGCAAATCCAAGATGGCGGCCAAAAATATGAACGTAATAAAAGTGAAGTACTGGCTACTCAACATTGATAAGTGGCATTGCGGGTTCGCCAACTGAAGAGGAGGCAAATGTCCCCTATTTGTAAATCACCCTGTATAATAGGTATTCCAGAAAAATTAAAAGTGCGTAAGAACGAGAAGGATATGGTCTATGTATTAAATAATATTTACACCATTTCATCGTTTCAAATTTCCAATTTACCAACACAAGTCAGTACATGAATCCGAGTGTGGCAAAGCAGCAAGGTGGTAATGACCAGCGGCTGTGTGACTCCTCAGCCTGAAAATTGTGTCCGAACCTCGTCTCGCAAATTGAGTTACTTATCGCCGAGATCTCGGATTATCATCCCCCACACTAGGATAAAACACTGATTATAACCTTGAAATGAAATTGGATTGCACGTTTAATTAAAAACCCTTCATAAAAATGTGATCACAAACTTGAAGTCGTGAAAACGTGTCTGATATTCATTATAAAGATTTTCGCTGAGTTAATTAGGTTGATATTTCTCTTTGTCATATTAGGCACCGAATTTTATTTGATCTTACTTGTAACTTAAAAGTTAACATCGTCTTAGATGTAATTAGTATTATAGCCACAAGTCGACCATAGAACCCTCTTTGCAATGAATTTCAGTTTCCAACATCGCAATATCCATTTTATTAGCCATACAACAGTATACAAGGTAGTAGTACGCTAGCAGGCTTTGTTGATCTTATAGCAGTGATTTTGTTAGGAGCCTTGAGTGCAAAAGTTTGATTTTGTAAAAAAACAAAATTCCTATGTGAAAATTGCATATGAATATAATTATGTTGAATGATATAACACCTTTGCTCGTACACCTCTACGTGAGGTTGCATGCGAAGATTACTTTACTCACTTTGTTGACAGATTTATTTATTCTGCGGCTTTCTTATTTCTACTTTGGCTACCAAGAAGACTAGTATAAAAAATTGTCTTAACGCTCAGCTGACTCCCATTGAATGACATTCACTATTATCTATTATATAAATTTTGTTATTTGTAAATTAAGCTTCGAGCCTAATTTCAAAACCACAGGTCTGTTCTCTCGAGGCATCGTGTGGACTAATAGACTTTGGCCAAAAATTTAAATATAAGATCCACAGTATATAGAACGTCAATAATAAATTAAAATAAGTTTATTTAGACTCACCCTTTTGTCTACAATGAATTATTGCAAGGTTTAGAATATTACTGGAAATACAATAAATACAAAAAAAATATACCATTGTAACGTAAATTAGTTAACTGAAATAAATACAAAAGTAAATTAATTGCAATAATATTATTTTATTTAATATTTACTTAGGTATTTACGCTAAAATGTCCCTTTATATTTTCAAAATGAAATTGTAGAAAAGCAATTTCATCATCAATATAGATCATCAATACAATCTCTCTAATTACCAATAATGCCTCATATTGCTTCAATAACTGAGTTTATATTAAACAATAATGTAAATTGTAAATATTATTTGTTT
>NW_025788096.1:0-11746 GCF_021130785.1 Homalodisca vitripennis
TTTACGGGTACAGAAGATATTAAACCGTTTCAAGACTTTTCAACACCCCTGTATATTTTTAGGTAGCTTTATTGCCATTTTTTACATTTAGAATGATCTAAAATTGCAGCGATAACAAACTTTAAAACAAACTTAAATTCAAATCTTATTTTCGGAACATACAATCAAGCAACCACAGCAACTAAATTCTGTTCTTTAAAGCGTATTTAAGCATATTCAAAATTCCAAACAAGCTTAAAATTATTATATTTATGAATATTTAATCAATGATTCCACAAAATAAACAACCCGATAAAATTAAATTAGATATTATGGATAATTAATGAGATAAAATTAACAAGTTACATGAGACACATTAAAATTCAATTATTATAGTAAATAATATTTCTTGTGCAATGCATAATATACTCCTTGTAATTAATTTGTTTTATATCATAAATATTTGTATCAAATTTTTGTTAATATTTATTCAATTCAATACATACAAAAATTATTTAGATTTTAATTTAAAAAATTTAAAAATTATAATCTACTTTTTCAATTTATCACATTCGATCCATAATACTGGGGAATGATTTGTATACATTTTAAGATATAAGTCGATAAAAATTAAAATATGAAATTATTAAAGGATATAAATATAAAAGTTAATACTTGAAACAACGGACTTAAACTAGGGAACGATCATTTACACCTCCATCCTATCATCAGATTTTTATCTTGTTTGTTAAAGTACACCCAGAGTAGATAGACAGGGTATTTTGCCTTACAATTCTCTAATCCAGTTGACAATTAAAGCTTCCAATAAATGAAATAGCCCCAGTGTAATCATGTGTTATAATAACTTATAAATCTTAGCTCAAATTCCACAATACATCTTAAACTATATTAACATAATTATTAAACCTTTTAAAGTCATAATTAATTAAAAACATCTTAGTCCATCAGTTCTTTATTTGCAGTCAATAGATGTAACCTGATAATTAACTGAGAAGCAGCAGCAAGAATCAAATATCTCAAAAATTTTTGCCATCACATTTATGTATGCTAATAATGTAACTAAATACATATGTATGAAGTATAAGTTACGCTGTTCAATAAATGAAAACAATGAACAACTCCTGATCTTGCTGTATGAAAGAAGGCCAGATAACAAAAAATGCAAGTTACAAATATATGTCATGAAACCCATTATCAAATAATTGAACCTTTATTAAGTGGATAATTTTTCTGCACAGTATTTTATTATAGAACAAAAAGTTTTTGTTACGAATTAGATAGTCCATAAAGTTACTGTCAAGGTTACAGTTACTTTAAATTTTAATTATTATTTTATAGAAGCCAAATATAACCAATTAATAATAGGCTTCTACCAGGATAATCTAACATATAATAAAAACACCAAGAGGCCCAAGTGAACAAGTAAAAACAACCTATATAACAACCTTATATGGAGCCGAGGGCTGGCTTTTCCGAATCAGACTCTTATTAAAGTTACAAGCAAGCTTAATGTTTTAGTAAAGAACATTGAAACCTAGCATAAGTTATAAAAATTGGTAATCCAACAAAAAAAACCATTTTCTTTAAATTTATAAATTTTATAAAATTAATCAAAGTAATAATAAACAAAATATTGAAGTAAGCCTTGTATAAACAATTAATCAATCTCGTTTCTAAGTTAGATAAATAACGTGGATGCTTTAAAAAATTGTAGGAGCTTTGCTTTTAACTTATTGGAGTGTAATTTTAGGAAGATTGGAAATATGGTTTTCATGTTTCCAGAAAATCTCTTGGTTTCACCAGTATTTCCTGTCAGGAATCATTGTGATGGAAATAATAGTCCTATGCTCAACAAAATAAGATCAAATTATGGTTTTAAAAAATATGTAATAGAATATCAAAGGTATAAGGATTTTACTTTTTTATTTTACATTAAGTAGAACCTGAACATAGACATATGTCATTTGTTTCGTAATTTATTTTCATTCGATCAAGAAGTTTCATAAAGAGTAAAACAATTTACACAATTATGAATAGTTTAGATGAATTTTTTGGTTTATCTCCAGTTTATCTTCCTGTCTTATTTACAGCGTTTTGGTAATCTGGACACTGATCCTCAGCAGACTCGACTCCTGGAATTTGGAAGCAACCGTTGTCAGATACCAGAACTCGAACAATAAAATAGAAGGTGAACTGAAGGAAAACTCAAAAATTTCAATTAAAATCAAAACCCTTTCAACATCATATTTAAGTTTATGTGTAGAAAGGTTAATTGTTATTGATTAAAGAGTTATTATTTATAAAGGAAGTTAGTAATAAGTCATAAAGTTCACATACCCGAAGCAAATATCAATTTTAGTATTTAAGTGCAAAGATAGAAAGAGCCATTTTTATTTCCTTTTCCCAACCAGAAATCCCGCGGAAGCTCAGCCCACCCCCCTTTCCCAGACCCAATTTTCCGATTTTAAAAGATCAAACACAACACGCCAAATATTTCAAGTTAAATACGTACTCCGATGTGAGGGAATGTTTTATTTCTTAGCCTGAATTCATTGGGTGGGCGGAAGCACGAAAAAACATTTACATGTTTACAAGCCAACCTTACTACTCTACTACTTAACTGTTATAAAAAATTACAAATTTAATGCGATACTTCGTTAATGGGGTGATCATGTACCCAACTCCAAGAACTACAATATCCTTCTCAGTTAAAAAGTACGACTTTTATAACTTGAATTACAAGGCTGATGATAAGAATACTATAAATATGAAAGAGTTATTTACCAACAAACACAACCTGGGATATTGCAATTGAGATTCATTCATTTGAAAAACTTTTTTGTTGTAAATGGATGAGTTTTTAAAAAAAAAAAAATAAACAAAAAAAAAAAACAACAAACAAAAAAAAAAGATTTACAAATAAAAATCCCAAAAAAAAAAAAACAAAAAAAAACCACCCCACCAAAAAAACCCCCCAAAAAAAAAAAACATAAAAAAAACAAAAAAAAAAACACCCCCTCTAGTTTCAAAACCTTCCGCTTGGTGCATGCATCCGAAATCTCTACAATACTCTGTTATCAGGCGTATTAATCAGTCGTTGATGAACAGTAGATTTACGTACATGTTCCCCTCATTCATTTTTTTAACTCTCTGGCGCACCCAGCACTTCTCCAGGTTAAGCAAAAGAACTCCAGACAGTTTTTCTTTTCGTCCTGTAAGATACCGCATAAATAATATGCATCAGTGCAATGTTTGCAAGTTGATGTCAGGGCAAATACGTTTTTTTATTTTATATATGTGTGTGTGTGTTTGTGGACGTGTGCGTGAATTAAATTACATTACGAAATCTTATAAGAAAATCGTGCGCATTGAAGACGGAATGGTCAACAGCTCCCAAACAAAAACAAACATGCAAAGAAATGAAACAAGAACTATGTTTGTTCTGAACAGTTTTCCATGCATAAGGGATTTTCAGATGAGAACAACGTCACAATTGAAAATATTGTACTTTGGAATGGAATGTGTCGTCATAACTTCAAACTTTGTAAACACAATTCTCTTGGTTCATGTCTTGATCTATTATGGAGTTTCTCTTTATTCCCCATTGCTTTTTAAAGTTATGAAAGCAATGGATTGACTACAATTAAGTGGAAAAGACACATTATAAAATTTACGGTAACACACCATACCCCCCGCATCCGCATGTCCGATTTTAATCATTCTATTCCACAAAGACATTCTTTCATAGATTTAACTGTGTTTCACCATTATTACATCAGAAAAGATATTTAATCTTTGTTGACATTTTATTATTGATGATAGTATTACTTGACAACATAATAGTATTTTGAACTGTTACTATCAGTTACAATTACAATATTACAAACCTCAGAACACTACGTTTTCAAGGGTTTTGAAATCTATGCTCTTTTTCAATTGGACTAGAAAACTCTTTAAGACCTAAGGTTATGGAAAAGCTCCAAAATAATATATGATGATTAACTTACCGAATACTTACTTAATACTCTTATGAAATAATACTTTAGTTTATATTCCTACACCACTACTGTTTTTTTTCATAAATGCGAATTTTTATAAAGGAAGCTAGTTAAAGCATCCAACAGAAATGGAATAGTATATTCAGGAAAGAAAGTCTTCTTATTTTTCCTAGTCTGTTTCTCTATGCCATACTTTATTAGATATATATATATCTAATTAAAAAGTAACAGCAAAAACCATGGTATTTATATGTTCTGTTTATATATATTATCATATATATATGTGTGTGGTGTGTTGTTGGTGTGTGTGTGTGTGTGTGTGTGTGTGTGTCGTGTTGTGTGTGGTGTGGTGTGTGTGTGAACATATTAATTTATTTACTTTTTTTACCTAAGATCCACGTAACAATTTTCTTTAAAATACATGGTATACTTCATTCTAATTATGTTGAACTATTACCAGTGTTTGGAATGAATTTGAAAAGTAACTTAAAAAAAAATAATGCTATTTAAAATCACAAAAAAATTGTTTTAGTATGGAAATGAGCAGAGTTAATAAAAATGTGATACTGTACTGGCTCTAAGTGATACTTTGGTATTCAAAAGAAATAAATATCAATCACACACCCAACACACACATCAACGACAACCTTTGTTTGTTTAATCCGGTATTAAAATTCAGTATAATCTCCTAGTTGAGTAAGTAGCTTTCGCAAAAGGTTGCGACGCGTCATTTATGCCTTAGATTTAAAAGTGGGAATGATATTTTTTTATCTAAATACAATTTTATTTTACCTTCAACAGCATTTAAAACTCCAAAATTGGAAATTGAATTTCATACTGATTAAACAAATGAGGATTAAATGTTTATTCCTCAGGGGCGGTCTTAAACTTTCGAGGACGTTAACGGTACTATCCGAGGGCGCCACCTTGTTTCCAGTAGTAGTGTGGTAGGAGAACGGAGTCAGAACAAGGAAAAGACCCGTTACTGAATGATGTTGTAAAATTAATGACCTTATAACCAACCAAAGTAAGAGTGAGTTAAATACAAGGTAAATTTAAGAAAATGAAATACATGTAAGAAAGCTAAACTCATTCAATGTAATCATTAAGTTTAGAAAAATTCTAAGAGCCTGTTTTTTTTATTGCACAAGAACATTTATCAAATGAAATATTTATTACAATTATGTAATTTTACATTTCATATCATGGAAAAAGGTTTGATTACCATTTCTGTATTTGGATCTCAACAGTCTGAGGGTACAGGTAACCCTTAGATTTATCAACACAATATACCCTAAACACCAGTAATTATACACTAAACAAACATTACCTTGGCCGGCCACTAGTACTTCTGGTATTTTACCCATAGATATCAATCAAACAATACTTACATAAACTAGACACATATTTACACAAATCACATTAAACATCAATATTTATCCAATAAAGAACTAATAAGATATTTATAAGTAATTATTCAACTACGTAGATCACAACCATACGCCTCCGTAAGGGCTCACGGTCAGGGAGGAAGGCACAGTAGCAGGTATGGGCACGGGCACTGGGTAGGTAGTGGTACGGCAGACCTATGTGGAGGCACACAAACCGCTCCCGAACAAATCCCTGAGCACAATCCAGTAATGGGCCAGGAAGGGAGCAATGTAGGTAAAGACATTATAGATAACCTCGTGGAGACTCAATTTCCAACTGAACAATCTTCAAACTATCGCCATGAGAGAGAGAGAATAAGCCTCGTGAAGCCTGACAGTCATGTAACAAAGTCCAACAGGAAGTAGGAGTCAATTGTTGTTTGACCAGCTGGAGCTGCAGCTGTTTAATAGCCAGCTGATATGGATTTTCCAGGTTGATCAGGCCTGTCTGCCAAAGTTAATAAAATCTAACTCTTACTCTCTGTTATAAAATTTAAGGTTCACAAAAAAAAATGTTACACCACCCCCTCTCTCATGAGGAAAATTTCCCAAACTGAAGATAAGGTTTTAAGTCCGAGGTATGCCAGGTGCCCATGAATTGCCCATCTTCTGATTGGAGCTGATAGGTCACTGGAGATATTTTCTTCTTAATTCGGTAAGGCCCAACAAATTTTGGAAAGAGTTTGGATGACTTGTAGTTGACTGCATCCGCTTGGGGTGAAGTTCCTCTTCCATACAAGTTTGACCTGCTTTTAAACTGCTGCTCTATCCTCCGCAGGTTGTATCGTTGAGCATTAATCTCATGTGCCCTCTTCATCCTTTCTTTGATCTCCTTAAAAACTTCATTCAAGCGCGTCAGTTTCTGGAGGTGATCACCTGCATCGGAAAGCTGAGGCAAATCTTCTTCACCAAGATTCCCAGATCCCTCACCCGATAAGTTGATCTCATGGTCCGAATACAAGAAAGGCTGGGGAATGACCAGTGGTCTCATGTACTGCCGTTCGTAGGGCACACCCAATCTGAGGTAACTTAATATCCCAATTGCGGTGATTATCCCCAACATAAGATCTCAACATGTTCCCTATAGTTCGGTTCACCCGCTCCGTTGGGTTTGCTTGAGGATAATGACTAGGAGTGTAGATAGTCTTCACTTTATATTCCTTGAGCAAATCTCGAAATGGTTGACCAATGAATTCAGATCCATTGTCGCAAATCACAATGTTAGGAACCCCATATACCAAGAAATACATCTTCCTCCAAATGTTTAAGCAACAAGTCTTGCAGTTGCTGCTCTTAATGGAAACAGAAGGGTATATACCTGCTGAAGTAATCCACCACTACCATCAGGTACTTGTAACCTCTTGATGATCTTACAAAAGGTCCCATCAGATCCAGACTTATTGTCTGCCACGGTCGGTCCACTACTCTCTGAGACCCCATAAGTCCTGCTGGCTTTAAGGTAGCCGACTTAGCTTGCTGACACACCCTACCAGCGAGAGACATATGTTGCGGTTGTCCTTCCTCATCTTAGGCCAATAGTACTTCTGTAAGAGTCTGTGGTAGGTTTTATACGTGCCCAAGTGTCCAGATGTAGGAGCGTCATGAAATTGTTTGAAGAGTTTCCCACGCTGATCCTTGGGTACAACTAGCTTCCAATCTTCTTGCTCATCACCAACCGAAGTAGATGAAGGGACACACTTCCAGAGCTGATTATCGACAACTTTCCATGAAGAGTAAAGGTCAGGCTTTTCTTTTACTGAGTCGATCATCTTCAGATACCACTTGTCCCCAATTGGAAAACAAGTTAGTGAGGGAATCAACGATAAATTCCTGCAGGTACAGATTCTAATGGGTTCCTAGATAAAAGATCCGGAACGACGTGTTCTTTACCTTTGCGATGCAGCAAAGTGAAGTTAAAAGGTTGAAGACGTAATGCCCACCGTGCCAATCTTCCTTGAGGATCTTTTAAATTATGAAGCCATAACAAACTGTGATGGTCAGTTACAACAACAAAGTGAACTCCTTCTATATAAGGGCGGAACTTTTCAATTGACCAAATGACGGCCAAACACTCCCGCTCTGTAGCAGAAAACTTTTGCTCAGTTTTGCTCAACGTCCGACTTGCATAGGCAATCACATTTTCTCCTTCCTCTGACATCTGGGAGAGTACCGCTCCAACACCAACAGCCGAAGCGTCACAAGAAATGGTAAATTCCTTCCCAAAGACTGGGCAAGAAAGGATTGGAGATTTTACAAGGTTACCCTTTATATCTTCAAAAGCATTCTGAGCTTCAATGGTCCACTTAAAGTTGTTATGTTTCCTCAGCATTGAAAGTAAGAGGATAAAGACGAGAGGCAAAATTTGGGATAAACCTCCGATACCAACTTGCAGTACCGCAGAATGCACGGACTTCCTTCACTGAGCGAGGGGTAGGAATTTCCAAAATGGCTTTCACCTTTTCAGGGTCAACTCTCAGCCATTAGCATCGACCAATATAGCCCAAATATCGAAGTTCAGGTTGGCAAAATCGGGCACTTGTCTTGATTTAAGGTTAGATTAGCTGCTGCTAGCCGCTTGAAGACTTCTTCCAGAATTTCAAGATGTTTCTTAAAGGTCTGTGTGACTATTATTACGTCATCAAGGTAGATAAAGACAAAAGGTTCCAAGTCCATCCCTAATATATTATCAACCAATCGTTGCCAGGTGGCTGGTGCATTGTGGAGTCCAAATGGGAGAACATTAAAGTGGAAAAGACCTCTTCCTTGGATTGTAAAGGCAGTTTTCTCTTTACTTGAAGCTTCAAGGGGAATCTGCCAGTAAGCGCTTTTGATATACAACGCAGACAAGTATTGGGCATCACCTTAAGCGATCCAAAATCGAAGTGACATGAGGTAAGGGGTAAGCATCTCTGCAAGTGACTGAAGTTGACTTTCCGGAAATCGACGCAAAACCTTTGGCCACCATCAGGTTTGTCCACAAGTATGATTGGGGAGGACCAAGCACTTCTTGAAGGTTCTACAACGCCCTGTTCAATCATTTTATCAAGTTCGGCATACACAAGCTGCAATCTAGCGGGAGACATGGGATAGTAGCGTTGCTTTATGGAGAGAAGCATCTCCAGTGTCAATTTTTGCTGCACTAAATGGGTTCTTCCTAATTTCTCTCCTTTATTGCAAAAGTACTTCTCCAAAAGATTATTTAAGTCTTCCCTTTGTGACGTAGTCCAATACGGTAGAGTCTTGTAGACCAATTGCACATATCTGGCCTCGTGTTTGTGGGTTCTCAGAAAATTCCCAGGACTTTCTCATAGGCGTCCATAACAATATGCATAGCATTCCAAAAATCTATCCCCAAAATAATTGTTTGAGATAGAGAAGGTACAACAATGACAGATAAATGTTTTGTTTATGAGCGAGAGTAATAGGAATGTTGGCTCTTCCAATAATCTTATGTTTTTGGTGGTCAGCAGTTTCTACAAATTGGTTGGACAATGGCCGAAGTTTTGCCGGGAACTTATCAAAAATCCACATCAGGTCTCTTCCGATCACTGTATTTTGAAGCTCCAGAATCTAACAATGCTTTGCAACTAAATCCAAAAATTCGAATTGGTAGATAAGGTCGCGGATCATTAGCGGAAGTTTCAATCAGAAAATTTATACCTTTAGGCAATGAAGCCAAATCACAATTGGACAACTTATTGGTTGACGGTAAATGAGATAAGGGAGGTACTCCTAAGATGCCCGAGGAGGCTCCCTTCGTACCTCGTTTTTTGAACTACACTTAGGACAGGTTGTTTTGCGATAACCAGCATGTCCACAACGATAGCAGAAAAGTTTTCCTCTCTTTAGGACAATTACTGTACATGTGGCCTTCCTCACCACAATTCCAACATTTGGACTGCCTTGGGGCAAAACTCATAGGTTTATTAAGTGCATGAACTTGATGATGTTGAGGAATTCTTGCGATTATCAGTGCGAGAGTAAGCTAGATCAGGTTCTAAGACGGTGCCTGGCCTAGGAGGAGGCCTACTATTTGTAGTTCTCAATCTTCCCAGCTCAGCCTTACGTCCCATTTGTCGGAGTTCATCAATAGAAGAGATCACAAACATACAGAGTTTGTCCTGCAAATAATGATTTAGATTCTTAAGAATCTGACGAAGCCTGATAGGTTCCGGAATTGGATTTGACAAACGACCATAAAGACCCTCCATAGAAGCAATGAAAAGATCAATAGCTCTTGATCGCCTTGAGTATTCTGTTCATTAAATCTCCCTGCAGCAAACATATCGTCCCATAATCCGGCCGTCTGATAAAAACAAGTTTCATCTCCGTACACAATTTGGCTCCCTAGGACATTGACTCTGACCACACGGTCGACCGATACCAAATTAAAGGCATTTGCCGGGTTAAATAAATCAACTGCTGAACTCTAGAAAAGTTTGAGCTTCAGAAACTCCCGCGAGCATGACGAAGTTTCCTCGGCACAACCCGCCATCAGGTAACTGATCTCCCCAACAGACATGCAAATACTCAATGGCACACCACCATGCCTCTGGCCCTAGCGGACCATTACTAAACTGTAAAACCCCATTTGAAGACTGGTATAGGCTTTGCAGTTATCTGCCTCTATATACATGACTCATCAGGTTTCTCAGTTTCTCCTATTTCCAAACCATAAGTAAAGATTTTCCTTGTCCAGCATGTCCAAGAGGGGGAAGGTGCTTTTCTTGTGCGATATTCTTTCCGATTTTACCATTTCCCTTGAGGAGGGTGGAGTTTCTGTTATTGGGCACCTGGGGAAGTGCCGCACCTTCTTTCGCAGTATTCACTGACGTATCTTCACTCGCCTTCTTTTCTATCAGCACCGTCCAGCTTCTCCGTTACCTTAGATGAGCGGGAAAGGAGAGGTATACTAGGCATGTGTTTTGAATCTTTGTTAATAAGTCGTCTTCTTCTTCCGCTGTGTCTTTGTCCCAGGTCCAGATCACACAGGTATACGCTCCAATCGCAAGTAAAGATGCCAAAGGCGGGCAGAAAGTTTTCGATATTCATTGTCTTTTTGTGTTTCCTTCATAATCTTCAACTAGCTCTGACAGGTCATTGAAATTTTTCCTCACATTCTTCAAGATTCGGTTTCAGCATTTAGATTACTGATAACGTCTTCCTTAATCTCAACATTATCAAGAAAAGCTTGAGAGAGCCTGGATTCTCAGAATTCATTTGGCATTTCCTGTAGTAGCCTAACACCTCTAAGTTTTCAACTCATATTCATTTTCATAACGACCGTAAACTAATATGCATTCATAGGTGACCAGCAGAAAACCTAAATTCCAAAGTGAAAAACGATACACTCATTACAATTTAACGAACAAGGTAATAGAGGTGTATACAGTCAGTACAACAAAACCACTAATAATTACCGCGAGGTAACCGGAGCGACAAAAAGTGTTTGCAATATACAAACAAGTTAACCAACCATAATGTCCATATCATCTTTCACCATCAGAACAAAGAAAAAAATCACAAATATCTTTAGTTCCCACACAAGCCAGGTCCCCACGTCTTGACAGCGCCAAATGTAGGCGGTCCCAGTTTGCTCAGTCTAGGCGGGTGGGTAATGGTAGGTGGTGGTTTTCACAAGTTTTAACGGGCCGTTCGTAAGTAGAAGTTCAACTGTTAACGGTACTATCCGAGGCGCGCCACCCTTGTTATCCCAGTTAGTAGTGTGGTAGGAGAGAACGGAGTCAGAACAAGGAAAAGACCCGTTACTGAATGATGTTGTAAAAATTAATGACCTTATTAACCAAACCAAGAGTAAGAAGTGAGTTAAATACAAGGTAAATTTAAGAAAATGAAGATACATGTAAGAAAGCTAACTCATTCAATGTAATCATTAAGTTTAGAAAAAATTCTAAGAGCCTGTTTTTTTTATTGCACAAGAAACATTTATCAAATGAAATATTTATTATATTATGTAATTTTACATTTCATATCATGGAAAAAGGTTTGATTTCCATTTCTGTATTTGGATCTCAACAGTCTGTGGGTACAGGTAACCCTTAGATTTATCAAAAAAAAACAATATACCCTAAACACCAGTAATTATACACTAACAAACATTACCTTGGCCGGCCCACTAGTCTTTATGGTATTTTCCCCATGGATATCAATCAAACAATACTTAGCATAAACTAGGACACATATTTACACAAATCACATTAAAAGCATCTATATTCTATCAATTAAAGAACTTTAAGATATTTATAAGGTAATTATTCTACCTACGTACGATCACAACCATACGCCTCCGTAAGGGCC
>NW_025788097.1:0-12974 GCF_021130785.1 Homalodisca vitripennis
TCATCGATAATCGGATGTACCCAAAAAACTAATTTCAAAAGTCATCATGAGACTTTCAAAAACTTAATCTTAAATGCCTCTCGTTTCTGTCTTCCTATGTCTAATAAGCTGCGATTATTTTAAGTATTAATTAAATTATATAATAACTTTAGCTAATTGATAATAAACGCCAGACATTAGTAAACCATTAGCAAGTAATATAAATATAAATGATATGTGTTCTCTTATTCATTTTACAATTAGATGACCACTTAAGCTTGCTAAAATATTTCCTTGCAGAAAAAAATAATCGCAAGAATAAAAGAAATGTAAGTAATGGCAGTCCATTACTAGAATGTTGGCTATACTCGAGATCGAAACTACTCATCTCTAGCTTTAGGTAAAAATATTATTACCGAAATTAAATAAAACAGTATTAAAACTAGTTAATTTTCCATTGATAAAACGTATGAAGAATAAGTATTTGCCTTAAAGTCATTAAAAAGATAAATAAATTCAAACCAACCATCAAAAACTGTAATTACGCGCTCAGAATAATGTTAGGGCAATTTGAATTTCTCTTGTTCCTCAATATAGTTCCAAATAAAATTAGTAGACGGAATTGTAAATTTTAATTTTGTGAAACAATATATTTTTTCAATATATCTATGAACAAATTTTCTTTTTAAAAACTGAATAGATATCATTAAGCTACTTTTTGTGGGACTTAAACTCAAACGCTTAGGAAAAAGTGTAATCAAAGTTTTCATTTATTTTGTGTTCGTGTATACATAGTTTTCACCTCTTTGAGATTTAATTCAGTAAAAACAAAAAACCCCTTTCCCCCTATCCTAAAACACAATTTGTGTTTTTTTTTTTTGGTAAATGACAGTACCAGTTTTTAACTTATATATTTAGCTTACTTTAAATTGTAATTATATTTTTTATCGGAGATCGAAGAAATGTTCTTTACTCTATAGGCTCTTTTTTTTCATTCGGGAATTATTCTTGAGCGAGGCTTAAGATTTCATTGGCGTGTTCATAATTTATTTGTGACAGTTATTAATTATTAACATAAATCAGTTTAATTTTTTAAAATTGCTAAAGTCTCTTACGAGGCTAGTCATCATATATATGGAAGAATTCCAACATAGGCTCTCAATCCAACAAAATACAAACAATGAACATAATTTTTGTACTTAAATCATAAATTTAATTATAGTACACACCAAGTAGAGAAAAATAGTAAACTAGTTAGGTACGTAAAACACAAGTGTTTTTAATTCAGTAGGCCTACTTTAATACATTAGTAATAAAAATTTGCGATTACCTTGATATTAGATTATGTTCTTCTTCTCATTATTTTTACAGATATATTGGTTGTGTTTTACATAAAATCTCGATCAAAATATAATTTACTATGTTAAATGAAAATTTTAATAAAAAAAAATATGATAAAACAATTAAAATTATAGTAGGGCCTAACAGGAATTCTATATATTTTATATCTACTCCATATATGGATTATAATTCTGCGAAAGAAGCCGAAATAGGTTTAGAGTGAAGTTATATGTTTTGTCCATTGCATTTTATTAAAAACTCCTAAAGGTATTAAAAGTTTTTATCCTGTGACTAAATGGGAACCATAAATCCCCTCCGATATATTATTGGCTGAGGCTTTATATTCGTAAGGCCTTAATAAAAATATAGTCATTCGCGCTGTCGGCGCCCTATTACAATATTCCTATTCTGAAATAAGAAAAGACCTTTAAAAGTTCCATTTAAATTTGGTTGTATTACCTTTTCGTAAGAATGAGGTTTTTAATTTTTTGGGTAATTCATGATGGACTCCCGAGAAAATATCAAAATACGGAAAAAAGTGGAAATATAATTATTGAAATAAACATGAAATTTTAACTGTGGGAAATAGTAAAAACCTATTGGCTAAAGACTTGAAATTAAACTCCAATATGCTCAGTCTTAGCAAGTTTTTGTTAGGCAGCGCCGATCGCATAACCTCGTCATACATCACAAATTTAGTAATACAATACAGAAATGAGTAGTTTTATTAAGTAAGAGACAAAATATTTTAAAAATCTTTTACAACTTTAATAAAACACACAAAACTTTTATTTAATTAAAAAAATTATGGTCAACATTTAGCACCATTTTTTGTGTAGGATTCACATTAAAGTTTTTATAAGACGTTAATTTTATACTAACTGTTAAATAACTGTAATTTATACCAAATTTACGTAAAATATATATTTATTATTATTCTAGGAAGTAGAGACTATCAATCAATCTACCTATATCCCGTAAAATCAAATAAAGTTTACTTCTCTAATACAAGGTATCGCATTTAATATTAAAAACTGAATTAAAAACTTTATTTGCAATAAACTTGTTTTTGACTGCTGGTGGTACCTCCTCCGCGAGTACACACGGAAGGTTCACTGTAGTAAACATTATTACTGGGTAGATCATTATTTTATTATTGTTTTAATTCTTAATTGGGAAGTCTAGCAAAAGGCTCAAAAGTTTAAAAGATAACTTTTTACACGTCATGTGAATAATATAATTTCTTCAATGAGGTGGAACTATTTTATGACGCGAAATAGTAAAAACTTGTATTGAACTATTAACTATCCTTAAGTTTAAACCCTCAAAAGAGTAGCGTAGCTGATGATCTATTCGTTTTTATAAAAAAGAAGTTCATAGGTTTTACACAAAAATATCTTGTTTTCATACAGTTGAATTTCGATTTCGTCTCTTAGACCATATTTCATTTAAAATATACTGAGATGAAAGAACTCAAATTGTTATGCATTATGACGTGTAATATTTTTACTTTGGGTTTGCTTTATTTGTTATACTTTACTGCACAAATACTAGCTTTCCACTCTATAATAAAAATTACCTGTTTTATACTGTATTGTGTAGCCAATTTGCATTTTGCCTCAAGCTAAAGATGGATGATTTCGACCTCTAGAAGCAATTCCAATAATGGACTGCTATTACTTTTCTTTATTGGGGATTCTTTTGTTCTGCAGGAAGTTTTACAAGCCTAAGCGTAAATTAAATAAGAACGCATTATTTTTCTTACCAACACGATTGTGTTTGATCATCGAGTTATTTTTACCTACTTACTTTTCTTTCTGAAATATCCATTCTTTGACTTATAGTTTTACATTTAGTTACATGCATTACGATAATCTTTGCTAATGTTTACTAATGCTGGCCTTTATTATCATTAGTGTAGTTATTTTAAATGTATTAAATACTTAGCATCCCTTACGTCATAGAAAAAAAGAAAGAAGGATTGAAATTGAAAATTGAAGATTACTTTGCTATGAAGTTAGTTTTGGGTATATATATATTACTGAAAGTTTATATGAAAATTATTCATTGATTGGTAGATTTTTTTCATTTACTATTGGAATTTGAGGAAATCTCTATGCATGTAAAAGCTGGAAGATAATCTGCCCGACTTACGGAGTTACGTTGTATTTATGATTGGTAAGTCTGTTATTATACATGTAAAAGGATAAATATGACCTCGGATATTTTTCATCGTTATCGAACTATATTTTTATAGACCTGCGGATCAAGCTATTCCTTTCTCCCATCTTCTCCTTAGTGATGTGCCAAATCACAGAATTCATTACGTTGCATAGATGTAAGTGTTAAATTCGGTTTATGTGTACATAGTTCTACTGGTACAATGGTATGCATAATGCATGCTTTATTAAAACATTTATAAGCTATATAATATTTAAATTGTAAAACAATCGATTAGCAATATAAATTGTTGGGAATTTTGATAAGTTTTATAAAAGTTCTTTTAGTTACAACTCATTTATGCACATTAACCACTATCATATAAGAATATGAGGGTCATAATTAACGATTATAGGACTTTCATTATATGCATCACGTGTATCAGTGGCACATATGTGTTTGTATGTTCGATTATTAGACTAATATTAAGCTAAAAGTTAGGTTTACGATTTATCCTTATTTGTTGCCTATTTGTTAGTCTGTTTAATCTTCACGTGATTGGATTTTCATAAAAACGCCTTATAATTTAGTGCATGTGATCTAAGGAAGTATACACTTCTAGAATGTTCCTGATTTTTTTATTGTAACATACGATAATTTTAAATTTCTATAATACCGTAACCTTTGTAATAATTACTTTCAAACTAAGAACAGATAAAATGTAACGACAATATTTTTTGTCTTTTAGCTATAATTTTTCTTCCATATGTAACTCAAATGGTGGATGATTTAAAGAAAAAGATTTATATTATTTTGATTTTCAATAATGTACTTGTCATTGAACACGATTCAGATGTCCTGTCTGCAATGGTTTTAATACTTTTTGATAATCAAATCTAATCATTCTAATCTAACCAGTGTGTTCCTCATTGGTGTTTCGTCATTCACCGTAAATAACTACAAGTCAGGTGTTAAAAAGGTCTTATTAACCCTAACTTCGCCTGGTAAAATTATATTTTTCAATCCGCATTTTGCTGTATTTTTATGTACAAAGCGAAATTCTAAACTGTTACTACTTCTTTGTATTTTACACGATGAGAAACAATGGCGTTCTCCTCTTTACACGTCACATTTTATCTAATGATGGAGCTTGTTAAGTTAGCTTAACAACATGTCGGCTCGTCCCTTTTTTAGTCTTAATTACTATGAAAGGTCATTACTGAGAGTGTAATACTACATATTAAAAATATTGTTACAGTTTCGGAGAGGGAAGAAATACATGAAATTTATAAAATAATGAACAGGTCAAATTACTGTTAAATTGTAAAATTAATATTACATAAATTACTTAATTGAGTCAGATAATAAGACTGTGGCATGCAGAGTTTTAAATTCAGGCTTTTCTTAAGTTTAATAAATACATAGGAATAGGTTGATACAAATTATAGTTAAAACGTGTATTTATTATTGTGTGATATATTTCACACAATGATTTCAGTGTAAAGTTAAATTCCCTTGCAGTGCATATAGACTAATGAAAGGCTGCCAACACATACTCAGGTACAATATACACTTAACACTATATCTCACATAATTTTATATGAAGTTTTTAGATTAGCAGTTTTATTAAAATTTTAAATTACAGTCTTTAAACATCGTATATAATTATAAACTAAATACATTAAACTATTAAAGAATAACATTACATTCCAGGATCTGCTCAATTTGTTTCAATTTCTGCACTCAAACTGATTGCCCTGAAGTTCCACAGTTAATTCATTATAGAAGTGTTTGCCGATAAAATTTCGTTCGGTCGGTGACGGGACCTTTTCCAGATATCATCATGGCAGATCTGGCCCTTGAAATAAATGTCATGGCAGTAGTAACTATAGACATTGGAATGATGTGGATGCTTACATTGAATTTATTTGCTGATAGTGCTGTAAGATTAAAGAGAGAGATTACTGATAAGTTGCACATATATGCAGATTTAATCCTTATGTTTGTATATCCCGTCTTTTACAAATTTCTTAATTAATTTTACTGTACTTTTTGTTATAAATTTCTTCGCAAATTCTGCATATTTTTCTCGTTACTTAAGCTTATTTATAACTATAATATACATAATTTATTCAGGACTACTATATAATATATCTTGTCATATCTTGTGTTTATGTGTTAAGTTCTTATGTTGACAGTATGTATTATATTAGTAGTTTAGTATTATTGGCTGGCCTGTTTTCACCATGTATAAACGAAATATATCTGCATCTATTCATTGGCTACGGTTTTCAGGTACTTTTAACAATTTAAGCTGGAAATGTTGGAAATGTTTTTAAACGTTGGGAATAGATAAAATAAATGTAAAGCTAGTAATTATGGTTTGTACCTTTCATCCGGTGTTAAAATTATCTATATGCTTTGAAACGCTAATCAATTGTTACACTTTTCACCATTTCAGCTGAGATTAAAATAACTAACATAATAAAATAAATTAAAAATCCAAAAGAAAAAAAATATAATCAGATTTAAGTGCATAAACAGAAAACTAGAAACACACCTAGAAGAACAAAAATGATATTTTAGAAAATGTGAATAAGAATGAAAAATATTAACAGAAAGAATATTAATGACAAAAGAGATAGCACCGTGTCGACTTGAGATGGGAATAATACCTGAGTTTTTTTTCTCTTTTACCTGCTGCAAGTATATAAAACATTACTTCTCGATATGAATATCTGTCTGACTGTCCGGAGGATCTCATGATTGAATGTCTATTCAATCTAGAGATTGGATTGAAATGAGTTCAGACTTAAAAATTTTTGACGCTACTTCAGCTGAGTCTGTTTACGGGACATGGCGTAGTTCTACCTTATATTGTGCGTATGTGCGCGTTAATAACCTGAATTACTCTTGAATAAAGGTTTAAATTATAAATACCAGTACTCCAAGACCGGGCTAAGGTTCCCCACTCATCTCATGACCTCAGCATCGCAAACTGTAAAGTTTAACGGTTGTTATCAGTTCTGAAACTTACACGGGATGTTCTCCCCAAATTTCAGTAGCAGATCAACTTGCAGTAATGTCCATAAATATCAAGTAAGTTTGTTTATGCCTACGTATTGAAGAAATATTACTCCGTTTAAACACTTTCAATAAATACATTATTTTTGAGTTTTTATTCCAGTAAAGTACAAAATAATCGTGTTTTTAATTTCATATTTCGTGGGCTTTTAATTTAATATTAGATATTAATTTATATACTGTAGTATATAATTTATATATAATACATAAATATGTAGCTTTGAATTTATAGAAGTTTAATGTCCAAAAAGTCTGATTTAAAATGTAAGCGGTATATTTTTTTAAATAAGTAATAGTCTCTTACCTTTTTTCGTACCACGAAATTTGAAAAAAAAAAACAGAAGAAAAACAAAGACATTTTGGGGATAATGATTTTAAATTAATTTGCATACACTTATAAACAATTTTTATATACTAATTCTTAAATCCATATCGTTCCCTGCATTTACATTACACAGGCAGAATACATAGCTTCAAATTCTAACTAAGATTATGGAACTAACTATTTTTTTTCAGTTATGTGGGTCTGACGATGTGTTTCATTGAGCACGAAAGGCTCACAATAACAAAAACTTGTTATTTATTTGAGTTTTTGATCGTATAATAAGCATATGATTATGGAATTTGTAAATTTTGATAAACCGAAATACTCCCATTTATAAGTAACCGATTACGTCACATTCTCGGAAGTTTTTTTGACTTCCATAACTGACGAAGAACCCAGAACAGACTCCTAATTGTTTTCACAGTCCAAATCAACTCGTTTCATTTCTTTTCGACAAGTGCTTTGTAATAAAGTACTCCGTTCCTTGCACGAGTTCAGTAATTGGTGAGTTTTAATAAATGTCATCTTCACATCTAATATCCTTGTTTTTAAAACACAAGCAAATATTTTGACATAAACTATGAACTTACCACAGAAAGATACCTTATGAGTTTATAAACCCATAAATAAATACGTACATTTAATGTTATAGTTCCAACTGAAAAATACGGCTTTTGGTTCTCAAATTAAACAGACGTGAGGAATAGGAGCTGTACTGCACGAAAAGCTACCAGAATTCAGGTATAGCAGTCTAAAAGGCAGTAGGCCTCAGTCTAACTGTAAGTAGGCGATTGTTCATATTTTTATACATCAAAAGCCTAGAGGTCTAGAATGGACCTCAATATCTAATGACGGTAGTATGTACACTACACAATTTGATTAGCCTTTACTTTCTACATTAACACGTGAAAAAATATAGATACCCGAGTTAGAACGTTAATCAAAAATTACCTAGTTGAGGTAAACTAAACGGAGAAAAATCGCATTACAATTCAGGTTGTTTATTTATAAAATGACACATAAAAAGCTATTTATTTAAAAAATAATATCTTCAAATTTTTATGTAGGTTATAAGAAAATAGGTACCTATTATTAGGCTTTTCAAAACCAGACAGCACCTTTGAAACTTCATCGTTTAAATTATTGAGAACCAATTAAAACAAAATTTGTATCAAAAATAATGAAAAATGTACTGATGCAAGTATTAAATTTTAAAATTATTTAAAAAATTAGGGCGGATGGAGCCTGTTTTAGAATTTGAACATGTTCAATCCATTAGACTCCCAAGGCGTAGGTCATCCATCTAATGTAGGTTCTGCCCGGAGGGTATATAGAAAACAAATAACCAAGAAGGGTAAAACTTTTAATTTATAGTGATTACTTGCATGACCTACATTAGGCAATGTCTTTAAAAAACTGATTGCACACATTTTTATAAAGATTAATGATGACAAAATCATCTTTTATTGCTAATTGGTTAGATATTTTTAAAATTATTTAACCTTAAAAATGCAAATATAATTATTTAAATTAATTAATATAAATAAAAATAAATTTAAAGAAAATTAAAAAATGAACAGGATGGATGAACGAGATACAAAAAAGTTTAAATTCAGTTCCTGTACTCCCAGGATGAAGAGAGAAGAAATGAAACAAGGGGGGAGGAGCGGCCCCGGTTCGTTATTAAAGAATTCTGCTCCGTTCCTCTCTATAACACAAAGCGCTGTACTTTCAAGGTCCATTTAAGGTGGATAACGGACTGTTTCCATGAGATTTTTACCTCAGTTTATAAGTCCGTAAACTCGTTACTTTCATCCTCAGTGTTATAAATAATTTGTAAGAATAACTTGGAGATATATATTATTTTAAACTAGTTAAATGAGAAAGGGTTTAAGAGTATTATTAAATTTGTAAACAGATTGTGTATTTAGGAAAAAATCGGTAAATAGGCTTTAGTTAATTACATACATGTTGTATTTTTGTATTTAAACTATTTATTTACATATCGTTTATAAGTTTAAACAGTTTTAATTTTTCGACGTGAACAGATTTTAACTGCCAATAAAGAATTGGGATGTTGAGAGATAAATTCCAAATTTAGTACTGAGCCAAACATTTCGTTTTCGAGGAATGATTTTAAGTAAATTAAACAAGAACAAATAATTTTATATTTGCATTTTATTATGCATTAACCACTTTGTGTACAAGTTTTCTGAATGTGAAAACGATCAGAATTAATTTCAGGATAAAATTATGTATTTGATATAATTTTTATAAATTGTGAATGAACATGTTTTACTATTGATATAATATAAAATTATAAATATTTCGGTTGTATGTATCATGAATATAAAAAAAATACTCCTTTATGTCTGTTTGGATGTGTATCAACAAACAATTCAAATATAATTACATTTAAGAGAGCCAGGTTGACACGGCAGCTGTTGGTCTTGGGTACAAGTAAATAAATAGACTGGGTGAAATATAAGTTTTATTTAGAGACAAACAGATATTTTAGCAAAACATGAAAACCTTTATGGAAATAATGGATATCTTCTCAAAAAAATTTAAATATGGTCCGGTTTGGTTGTAAAAGGCATTTATACTCAAGGTATTTAACGTAAAAAGTTATTGATTTGTATTAGTTTTATATATTTACTATATATATATATAATATTAAAACCGTGTATCAAATACTATGTGAGCGCTCTGTGGTTGTAAATGGTAGCACATATCACCCGGCAATGTGAGAGATCCCGGGTGTCGCACTCCCGGCGGAGCATAAAGGCAAAGTACTTTTTTGTGATTTCAATGGGGGTGTTTATATTGAAATTAAAAATAAGGCCAATTGCCATTTATAACAGTTTGAATGTTAAATAATAAAAAAGTCGTTTTGGACAGGGTATTTTGGTCCTTCCCGAATCATATGTTAGTTTTGCTTATTTAAAACGCATAATATGTGAACTAGATACGGCCAAAATAACCAAAAGTATTTGAAATACGTGAAAAAAGTAGGAGCGCTCTGTGGTGTAATGGTAGCACCCATTCACCCCGGCTAAGTGAGAGATCCGGGTTCGAACTCCCGGTCGGTAGGCAAGTTACTTTTTGTTGTGATTCAATGTTTTATTGAAATTAAATAAGGCCATTGCCCATTTATTTACAAGGTTTTAATGTAATATAAAAAGTCAGTTTTGACAGGTATTTGGTCTTCCGAATCATATGGTTAGTTTGCTTATTTAAACCGCAATATGTGATAGATTACGGTCCAAATACAAAAAATAAATTGAATCGGAAAAAAAAGTGAGCCGCTCTGTGGTGTAATAGGTTAGCCATTCATTCACCCGGCATAGTGAGAGTATCCCGGGGTTCGACTCCCCGGCGTGAGCAAGTAACTTTTTGATGATTCAATAGTTTATTGAAATTAAATTAAGGCCATTGCCCATTTATACAGTTTAATGTAAATAAAAAAGTCGTTTTGACAGGTTATTTTGGTTCTTCCGATCCATATGTTTTAAGTTTGCTATTATTTAAACGCATATGTGATACGATTACGGCCAAATACAAAATAATTGAATCGGAAAAAAAGTGAGCGCCTCTGTGGTGTTGTAATGGGTAGCACATTCACAGGCAAGTGAGGAGATCCGGGTTTCCGACCTCCCGGCGGAATAAAGCAAGTACTTATTTTGTGAATTCAAATGTTTATTGAAAATTTATATATTATATATATTATAATATATATTTATAATATCTATAATTATATAAGATATTTATATCTTTATATATATATTGTAATAGTGTTGAAACATTAATAAACAATTGAAGCCCAACATTTTTGTCAAACGTTCTTTTCATTCATTTACAATGTTTATTATTTTTATTACAGTTAAAGAATTGCCGAGATCACCCAAAAAAGTTTACCACTAAAAAAAACAAAAATAAATTAAGAAAATGCGGAAAAAATGCCTTTGATTGTTTGTTTCGACTTTCAATGCATGCGTAAAACTTTTAATAACTGTTTTCAAAAACTTTATACGGAAGGAACAATTCATAGGATACCTTACAATTAAATATTGGCATATTTTTTTCTAATAATCCCTTCGGGCTATTCCTTCTTTGGGGGTTTTTAAAGTATGCGGAAGTAAAAATCCCATCGTGGCCCTTTTGAGCTGTAAAATATTAATTGAAAGAGCCTGTCAAAACATAATATGGATACTGTTCAGTGTTATAAAAACTTGCTGTGAATTCAAAACCATATGCCTATTTAAATTTTACACTCACTATAAAGTCTTGTTTACATTTTTTATATTGTGTAGACTTCTTGCCTGAGGATGTGGTAACACAGTAGGTTGTGGCACCGATATTTACATTTTCATCTACCTTATTAATATGATCTTAAAACAAAAGACTGCGTCAAAATATTTGACTCTAAAAACTCCCTATAAAAGCTGCTGGCAAGAACTAAGCTAGATGAAAGGTCCGATGGACTGGTTACAACAAATTGCAGCTCTGTAACTTTTATATCCATCTATTTCAACATACTTATGCAGTATTATAAAGATAAAAAACACGTAAATTAACGTACTCTTAAATATTTTGTAATAATAAGTATGGATGATAAAAAAAGACCCAGTATCACATATTTAACCTTTAAGCCAAAAATTTTAATAGTGTTATAAAACATTCCATCTACTAGTTGTCCTTTTAAACAGAAATTAAAGACTTTATAACTGTCGCATATACAAAGTCAAAATCTCAAGGTGTGTAAATAGAAATATAATACCATCAAAGAAAAGTTTACAAGTGAACATACCTATAAACCTATTCAAAACGTATCTAACGCTATGTTTAGGTGTCAAACAGAGTAAACTCTGCAATTGGCGACCGGATGTTGTTAATTTCTCTCGAACCAGCAATTGCGGTCATACACGTTGCCTACTAAAATTCCGAGCAAAGCAGAAGCAGGAACGGCTAGCTGTTGCATATATAAAATATATAATGATGTAACCTTTAAAATACATGTATTTTAAAGGACTGACTATGAAATCTAAAGACTGCTATGATAAAACAACTATCTTATTTGCCCCTTCACAGAATAATAGGCATTTTCAGAGTTGTTTATAGTACATGATATTTTCTTGTTTGTAGAAAAATGCAAAATGATCAATTAAATTAAACATCATCAAAATATACCCACTTTTTAAACATATTTCTTGATCGTAACAAAAAGTCCAAACCTTCAAACTATTGATGTTTGTATTAAAATTATCACTCGAAAGTGCTCATACACGGGCAAAAACATTAAGAAAATTTGCGTAGCGCAGAAAGCCGCGGGTTAATTGCTAGAAAATAAAAAATCAAACTAAAAAGTAACTAGTTTCAGTAAACACGGTTCCCTATTACTTTAAAATTGCATGAGCGAATCGTTTATAAATTCATTAGAGTTTTTCCCCATCGCGACAGCTTTAAATCTAGATGGCATGCGTATTACAAAACTCCATTCCTTCATTTTACGTATGATAAAAGTTTGAATCCACACCAATTGATTTATGGGGAAATCATTTATAAAAACTCGTAATTTCACAAACTATATTTTACATGTCATTTTTTTGTTGGCTTTTACGAAATATTTACAACAAATACACGTTACATTTATTCATACTCTCCATTACTGGTTTTAAAAATTTTTAAAGCAGTGAAGATTGATTTACAGATTTCTGCTGCCCATATAGAGACGTGGAACAGCGTTCGTAAATTCCTGTCCCTCCTTTTACTGTCACAAGACATACAACCGTTTTCCATTCATTAAAATATTATGCTCGTGCAACATCATTTTACATATGAATCAATATTAAGTTTTAACTTATAAACTAAGTGCCTGGTGGTTTGTGTAAATCCTTAATAAACACATTCCATCTATTGAGTTTCATTTTACCTTACATAAATTTTCCTTATTAATAGACCGTATGATGAAGCAGAAGTTATTTTGGGCCATGCTTTTATAATTCCTTAACAATAGTTCACTCTAAGGTGACTGTATCCCATTTTTGGATATGGGAAAAAAAACAACATATTTACGCCTGTTTAA
>NW_025788098.1:0-11914 GCF_021130785.1 Homalodisca vitripennis
ATGTCTGATAGAGAAAAATCTACATTAACATTTTTCTAAATAGCGTATGTACGGTCTTTGAGGGAAGAGCCGTAACCTGCGGTATAGCCGAAATACAAAACGAATGGTGATGTCCTTGGGGGAGTCTCGTGAGTACAGGGTCGTCGAGGTCCTCGGCCAGGGCAGCGGGGAAGTCCAGGATCCACCAGAAGTCTTGGGTTAGGTCTTGTAGAATGGAGTGCGGGTGGACAACAAGGGGATATGATTCAACTCCGGAGAGGGTAAATAATGTTAACTATATTGACTTGAAATACATAAAAACAAAATAGAGCTGTATAATACGTGAAACTGTTCATGTATTGGGGTGGAAATGCGGGGCAGCACGTGTGTCCAGTTACGCCGCCTGCGGAGAGAATTAAAGAGCCGCGTCTTCTTATCTTGAAGGGGGTTGGAGAAGGGGCTCTGCGAGTCGGTGACGTCATCTCGGGCCCACGTACACAAACACCAGCCCTTAACTATGAAATAAGTACTGAAACATTCCCACCCCCCAAAAAAGGACAATTTTTTGACCCAAGTAACAAGAAAAAAGAAAACGTTATGATTGAAGAAAATTCTTACCATTCGTCATGAAAACATTACCTGAGGATCAATTTATCATTAATTAAGAGCTTATATATGAATAGAAAATGGAGTTATATGTACACTAAGGAGATTATGACTAAACATTAGGTAAAACAACCAACTTATTTACAGGACGGGTTACAATACCTGACGGGGGTTTTCACTTTGGATCACACGAACAATGTTGTCAGAGCTAAGTAACACTTTGTTAATCCTACCTAGGGGGCCAAGTTAGAGGATCTCTTATTGCTAGAGTACATTAATACTAGTTCATTTTCCTTTAAGTTTGTCAGTTTGTTCAGTCCATTTTGGCCGTTGGGATTTTGCGAGTGGAGGTAAGTCACTTTTCTTCCAGCTCTTCCAGAAACCAAGTGTTTGAGTGGCCTCGAGACACTTGTTGCCAAACGAGATAGAAGATTGAGTGGCTCGGAAGTGATGGTCTCTTCTGGATCGTGACAAGCAGGAAGATCTCCAGTGAGGAAAAGGCATGGCAGTCAAGTTGTTGAAGTCGTCGTCAGGTGATTGATGGAAGTGCGCAGAGCGGCCTTTGGAGTTCAGGGACCAGCTTCAATGCGGCATAAGAATGTCGAGTATTCTTCTGCAAGTGAAGTGGTGGTGGTTTTGTATTATTCTCTTCAGATTGATGCTTGGTAGACTTACACTGCAGCTTCCCAGAGAACCACCAAAGTTCGGAGCACAGGGTGGATTGAAGTTTAATGGATTTCGTTCTTGGCTAAGCTGGTCTGAGATCAGTGGCGTGGAGTTCTTGAGTAGAGAAATAAACTTCTTGAAGCTGTCGGGAGCAGCACCAATGAAGTTGGCGGCCTTGTCATCAGAATATATGTTTGCGGCAATAAACTCTTCTAGCCAATTAAACGGTCGATTGCGGCTAGACAAGATTCAGTTATTGAGAGAGTGGGACTAGTTCTAGATGAACTGCCTTGACCTGTCATGCATACCAAAAAAGAGCAATGGTAGCATTTAGACAATTATGCGTTTCTTCTAGTACTTTCTTTAAACAATAAAGGGGACCAGCAAAAATCCAATCCAACGTTGGTGAAGCATCGCGTTTGCTTGATGCGAGACGGGGGGCAAGTCTGCCAATTAGGGGTTGTGTGGGTTTTGCTTTCATTCTAAAGGCAAGTGAGAACATCGAAAAATGCGTTTTCGGATGAGATTTCTCGCACACGCGAATCCACAAGTAGCGGCGTTTGAATAAGAGATTTGAACTATTTTGGGACCACCCTGAAGAGAGGACAGGTGATTAGTGATCACTCACACAATTGAGTTGCGAAGTGGACTTTGAGAAGGAATCAAAACAGGGTGCTTCGAAGCCTCAGGCAAAGGGAGAAAACCTTCAGTCTACCCCCCACCAGGCGGTTGAGGTTTTGATTTGAACTCAAATTAAATGTTTAAAACTTAGTGGGACTGTTTTTTGCATGAAAACTGAAGCGTTCGTATAGGACCAGCTGATCCGGCTCAGAAGGACCAACTGTACGGTCTTTGAGGAAGAGCCGTAAACCGCGGCTATAGCCGAAATTCAAAAACGGACTGGTGATGTACCTTGGGGGAGTCTCGTTAGTACGGGGGTCGTCGTGAGTCATCGGCCAGGGCAGCGGGGAGTCCGAGGATCACCAGAAAGTCTTGGGTAGGTCTTGTAGATGGGAGAGCGGTGGACAACAAGGGGAATTGATTCACTCCGAGAGGGTGTAAATAAAGAAAACCCCCCCCCCCAAAAAAACAACTAAACTTATATTGACTTGAAATACATAAAAAACAAAATAGAGCTGTATAAACGTGAAACTGTTAATGTATTGGGGTGGAATGCGGGGCAGCAGCGTGTGTCCAGTACGCCGCTGCGGACGAGAATAAAGAGCCGCGTCTTCATATTATCTTGAAGGGGTTTGGAGAAGGGGATGCGAGTCGGTGACGTCATCTCGGGCCAGTAACAACACCAGCCGTTAACTAAGAAAATAAGTATCTGAACAGCGTTATATTGTCATATTGGTGTATAGTGCCAGATTTATTTACTGTACAAGAAAACAGAAGTACAATGGTACTTTTGTTACTAAAATAAAGATTGTATTCAAAACAAAACTTATAAACTTTTCATACTTTGTAAACACAAATGAATATGTATATTGCACCATTATGAACACAATAGACAGAATGAAAAACTGGGAACAAATGTACTTTAAGCTTAGAATTTTATGGACAAAGTATAACGAAAACTGTGTTACTTACCTTTACATTTATAAAAACGCGTGGTATATTTGTAAAAAAAAGGTTAATTACTTTAATATTATATGTTCTAGAAGCCGGTTATTCAGTGGATATACAAACTTTAATGAGCCACGTCTATCCTTTCTTATTTTGGCTTTACCACTGTAAACATAATCATGTCACAAGAAACTGGGAAAAATGATTATTTAAAATTTACCGTGTTCACATTTTAGTTTTCTTAATTTTTCTTAAGATTTAAATATTTACATAGCCTAATTTTAACAATGGCTTTCATTTGCAACTTTAATTTGATTGATTAAAATTTTAATCATCGTTGTATATTCGTACATCTTTAACAAGGTTTAAAAATTATTTATATTTTTTCGCAATTGGCTTTTAAGCCATGCCCGTACACAAATAAATACATCGCATGTTTTATTATGCAATTTTTCGTGAACATTAGTGTGTTGCAACAAAAATGTTGCTTACATTTTTAACATGTTGAAATTCTACAAAATATAAATTAATAAAAATGACAATCTATACAAATAATTAGGGAAATATAAACTTGGTACTAATTTAAATACTCATGCTCTATGGTGGTACTACCGGTAAAATTCTCTGCATCCTGGCACAGTTACTTAACGTTGATCGAATAGTTTAGTAAACTATCGGCAAAACCAATCAGCAAACAAACTGTAAACATACTTTTGTTAACATTTTGTATTCTTGTGTAGTGGAAATTTAAAGGATATTTTTCAACGGACATTAAACATATTGTTTTGTAGAGGATTGGTTGGTAATAAGCAAGTACACATATAAACAATTTACCGTTATAAACAATTTTATCATATCATAATTCAATAAGATTAGTAAAAATATATAGAAGGGTTTTTACGAATATAATCGAATCTAACATCATTGATTTTTAAAGTTCAAGTTGCAATTGTTATATTCCTATTTCTTTTTACTTAAGGGGGGATCCGCCACCTTTTTTTAAACGGCCATTTTTTTTGCAAAGTTTATTGACTTTATTCTTGAAAATCATATTTTCTTGTTGTACATACTATTCTGGAACCATTTTTACTTTAATTTTATAAGCCATTCTGACTCATTTTTTTTCTAAAAAAAAAAAATGCAAATAACAAAATATTTTGCCAAATCGTAATTTTGCCTACTTTACCTATAATATTAAATTTTAGTGGCTTACTAATGCGTTTATTCACCAGCTATCATTGAATATTTTTTATTTATATACTAGGTAGACTAACTTATTTATATGCTTTATAAGAATGGTAAAGTATTTATAAACCATCTGTCATTTTTTATTATTATAATCCATATTATTGGACCTACTTTTATTTTTTATTTAGTTTCCGGCAGGTGGTTGGCTGCACTGAGGTCGTGCATTTGTTTCCCAGCTAATTTCAATCAGGATGTTTGAGAGATTGATTTGTTGATGCCAAGTAATTGTCAACCTTAGGTTATGGTGCACATGTGTATAACCTTAGGTTTCACTTTCATGTTTTTTACAGTTGATCCCTGATTTACTTCAATTCTTATGTAAAAAAGGCAACCGCGTTATTTACAGACAATATTATTTTAGTGTAGGCCTCAGAGAAGTATAACGAAGGTACAGTAAACAATCCTAAAAATCTTCCCAACTTGCTGATGGAGGAGAAATAAAAAAGAAAATAGAAATGGAAGGTGCTATTACATATGGTGCTTGGACAGTTTTAGTAGTAAGGATAGAAACTTTTATCTTTAGCGGGTATTTCCCCGTTAAATTGATTTTTCCATGTTTTTTTACATTAATGTTTGAATAAAAATCTAAAATAAATTGTCTTAGAGCTTTCTAATTTTTACACCTTATTCTTAATATTTATTAATAAAGATCTTTTGGGTATGGAAAATCCATTCTCCTACAATCTAATTTAATATTTTTTTTCATGATGTTCATACATTTACTGCATGAAAAAAAACTTTTAAATCTAAAATTTTATTAGCGTACAGTTTTTCTAAATTTTGATTGCATAATGTCAAATAGCATAATACCCAAAAAGTTTCTTTATCTTATAAGGAACAAACTAAAAAAACAAAGAACAAAATTGGTGAAAAATTTCAAAAATGTTATTAAAAAATCCCAAAAACAAAAACGCGAAAAACACTCTGAAAAAATTTAGCGAATTTTAAATGTTGCTACCTCATGGATTTTTTTTATTTTTTTTAGAACATTCACATAACCTTCTTTTCTAGTTCGTGTTTGACATATCATAAAAACAGTCTAATAAATGTGAAATTTAAAAAAATATTTTAAAAAAAATTTATAAAAATGCCCTTAGAGGTGGCGGGACCCCTTTAACCTGGTATAAAACATGAAGCAAACAATGTTTATTAAACAGATATTAACCGTAAAGTTAATCATACCTGTTTATAAAATTTATTTTATTAAATATTTCTAGAATGTTCTAGGAAACTATCCTAATAATTTATTTAATGATGAAATCAAACTGATTGTTCAGGCCGTCTGCCCACTTTTATTTTTCTGGCGGGTAACCTGGTAACCGCAATATAACTTTTAAATATAATGTTCAGGTTTTAAAACTTCTATTAGAAACCTATGTGAATGCTGACCCACAACAATTGGAACACCGCGTATATTCCAGCAGTTTAAGAATGTGGTATTTATATTCTTGGTAAACTCCAACCTGGTCTTGGCGGTGGTTTAGTTGCATTTACAGGCAGAGAGACAGGACAGGACGAGTGTTTTGCTGATGTGTCAATGCAATGTTCCCATGAGACATTTGTATTTATCTTTTGCGAACTCTAGTAAATACATCTATTCTTTACATTGTGTAATAAATACTTTTTAATAAATTTTACGTTTTGTTCATACAAACCCGACAGTATAAAAATTAATTTTTTTTTAATTGCAAAAATCTAAAAGTTTTAGTCAGATTCGGCCCATCCATTATAGATGACCGATTTGTGTACTAAAGGTGGAATTTTTATTCTCATTGTCTCGTATTTTGAGCTCTAATATAAATTGTTATTTATTCAGTTTCAAGTTAAAATCCAAGAGAATTAAAGTTCATTTGATATTTTTAACAAGATTAATAAACTTCCCATTTCTTCCACAAAAAACTAAAGTGTGTTGTCAATCCAATTTATTTCTTAGCCTAGAATTGTTCTTCCGATTTCTTAAAGCAACAAATTTATACTGTGTTTTAAACTAGGTGGTTCATTGGGATTGAAAAACAAGGCAAATTTGCTCTCAACTCCTATCCCATAAGACATTATTGTTGCAATTATTGTTCGATATTTACCGTACACCACCCAATAAATATACAAACGCCGCAGACTGGAAATCCACTCGGCTACCATGGACTCCCTATCTCTAAAAGAAAGCTTTTATACAATAGGCTAGAGTCCAGGGTGCCTTTATATCTTGTGGCTTATCCCTTACTGTTGTGTCATATTTCTTTATTTCGGATCTGGCAAATTTCATTTCCAGTCAGATCTGCCCCATTTTTAAGGAAAATCTCTAAACCTTAAATAGTAGTTTTTCTAATCACATTTTTAAATAAAAAATATTCAACCGAAGTATCTAAATTCTGTGTAACAAATAGTGCAATTAAAAAAATTAGGAAGTGGAAAAATATGAGCTTTAACATGTATATTCCTTTTATTTATTAACTATATTTATAACCTCCTTAGCTTCGACGTCATTACTAGAAATAAAAAAAAACTGGTTTGGATCCACCTTGCCAAAGGTAAAGAACTTTTGGATAAATAATAAAAAAAAACAAAATTAAGTAACTATAAGTTATTCGCTGAGCGTTTAGCAAATCACACGAGAGGATGGGACAAATTTTATTTCTGCCCAATCTGTGTGTCTGGTCCGTACGTACATAAAAACTTGACATATATACTAGGACATTCTGGTAGGGCTGCCTTATTTATATGTAGACTCCAATCCATAAGATCTTGCTAAAAATTATTTTTATATATTTTTTATATTTTATTTTACAGGTCTCCATAAAAGTAATACTATAAAAAAGGAGGAAATAAATACTTAAAAACTTAGGTACAATCATATGACATTTTAACAAGTGAAAACAAATCAAAGCATGTAGCTGTACACTGGACATTTTGAGTGCAACTTTAGCCAAGCCTGGTACGCGGACCCGAGGTATGAACATACTCACTCTTTTGTCTAGATACATTAAAGTAAGAGGACGTTAGATTGTTATGATGATAATAGCCAGGATCAGTTATGATGGTAATCATGACCCTCAAAGACAGGCTGAGCAGTGCGAATAACGAGACAGTAAAAACTTTTCCGGTAAAAGAAATTTCCTTCAAGATTCTAATGTGGGGTCCACCGTTTTTTACCGGTTTTGTGTTTATTTTAGTTTAAATCCCTTCTATTTTTTCCCTTCTATTAATTCTGGATAATAAGCACAAAGTCTTCAATTAGTCTTCATATGTAGTTCATCATTGTTCGGGAAGAAATTACAAAGTAAAATAAGCTTTAAATTTGGTTTTTTTCTACACGTCGTAAGAAGTAGTTAAAATATATAATTTCTACGCATACAGACAAACATTGTATTACTTCCAAGTTGCAATAAAGGTGTTAACGTAATAATTTTTTTTCCATAACAAAAGAGATATTTTTTTAATGTACCCCATAAACAATAGGTTTTGACAGTGATCAGCGGAAAGCGTTAACCTTCAAAATAATTAAATTGCAACATTAAATTATATCGAAACCTATGTAAGCTTTAAAAAAAACGAGTATACACCGCTCGCAGAAGTTATTCCTCTGTCATATATGGGAGCTGGAAACTTGAAGATATTCCGCTAGTTCTCTTCCAGCTGTTTAAAACAAAAACTAAGGAGAATAAAAGTTCCCTGCTTTGGATCCTTCCATGCTTGGCGAAGAAGAAGATTGACAGCCTTGGGATAATAACAGCGTATTTCTATTCTAACTGGAGTTATAACTAAATAAACTATCGCATTTCCAAGTAAGTAAAACAAAGATCGACCTTGTTGTTTTTACGCTTTTTTATTATTATGGTTACATTGTTGTTGCTAGCATAAATAAAAAAGTCTTAATACTTTACTGGGAATATCTAAGTACTTTGAAATATATCTTTTAGGTTAATCATAAAATTACTCCTAAAAATACAATTTAAATTTCCAATCTTTCCTATTAAAAGATTTTCGGCATGTAGTAAAAATCTGAAATAGATATTGAACAAGATTAATTAAACTAATCTTAAATTTGATACAGAGTTGTGGTTTTGACTCTTTATTTATTAGGATTTAGACAAAAGCAGTGTTTCCCTAATTCCATTAAAAAACAAAATTTTTTCTTATTGCTAATTGATGGACTATGATATATAAGTTTTTTGAAAACTAAAATATACAGTTTTTGTTGTGCTTGAAGATTCATACCACCATAATCTTTCCGATGGCCGTCATCGTGTTTTATTTGGGCACTGGCCCCCAAGCTTTACTGGATTCATGTTGTCGTTTTCAGAAAAAGTTAGAGTTACTGAAAAGAGGAAGCGCGGGTTTTGTTTTAACAGCCTACCTCTTCAAGTGTTTGTTTTTGTTTGGTATAAATAGGACTCCGACGTATGGGGAGGTCGGTGAAAGGCTCTAAGACATTTCTCAGAGAATACCTTGACCCAGTTGCCTCCCTGTTTTATTCTATTTTTTAATAAGCAATAATATATTTAAAAAAAACGGAAACCTAAATTTTTGTTTTCTCCACCATATGGAGGTTTGTGTTTGTACGATGTAATTTTCGCGCCTATCAGATGAAACATTAAAATTCCATCTGAATTGAGAAAACTAACTATTGAAAACTAAAAAAAACCATTGAAAGAAGGAGTTTTTATACGAAGAAACTCATTTATCATGAATAATACTGATTCATATTTCATTATCTTATATATAATCGGTTACTGAAAAGGTGTATTTGTACTAATCAATCTAAGGCTTTAGTTATTGGTTTAAAGATATGATACAAAAATAACGTCATGTTTGTGTCTTTACGAAAATAACAAAAAACACATTTTGAATCCTCTACTATCTGAATTATATATATTCAATATAAATAAAAAATGACCGGTATTTTTTGTATTGATAACTGGCATATTAATAGTGTTTTTTGCTTTTCAAAATAAAGGTTTTTCCAACATAAGATCTGTGATTGAAGATGATGGTATTTAAATTGTTGAATTATTCACAAAATAACATAAAAAAAGCAGATAGCATAATTTCTTTATGAAATGGAAATCTCATTAACATATAAATGTTACATAGGAACACCAATTCTTACGTTTTAGGACTTTCATCTGTCTTCTTGTAGAAGTGACTTAAAACACTTAAAACGTAAGATGCAATGCACCAGATCAAAATATCGTCCACAATAAAACACAACACAAGCCGTATTATTGTTAAGACATTAGGTCTCAATAATTGGATATTTTACTATGGTATATTTAAAACCTTGTTAAACTTAAAACACAACATGAAAAAAATTCTTTGCAAACCAATATGCAAGTAAAAACATTGAGAATCACAGATTTAACAACAATTATAATATTGATTCAACAGTTAATTAACAACCTGTTTTAAAGAGTTACAAATGTTTGTGTTTTTTTGAGGAATCTTAAACTTAAAATCTTAAATTGTTTATTAATATTAGGGTTACTGTTAAAACTAAGCAAATGAAAAAGGTAAACGGTCTGTAGCGATAATATATCATAGAATTATTTAAATTTACTACAATTGAATACAAAAACTGAGTATAAATATGCAAAAAAAAAAATATTTAATTTTTTAAATAAAAATGAATGCAGTCCGTCAATTATGTACGTTTCAATTGACTTCTGCTAAGCCAATTTTTTTTTTTTTAGGTTAACATGCTATCGTAAGTAGGTGAGTTAGATGGATAGTGCACACATTCAACCTAAATGGGATAGTCGCTTCACTTGATAACCGCAATGTACAATTACCAATACCTAATTTACCCACGATTTCTTCATAATCGGCTTTCAAATATAATCGGTACTGTACGCTATGTGATAACTCAATATGCCTGGCCTAAAAATAAAGAAAACAATTATTCATGATTGAATCTAGTTTTTATTGCTTACTTTCAAAAATACTTTCCATTAGAATTAACACACTTTTCCATACGTTGTACAAACAATTTTCGATGTAATCCCATTGAGAATGAAGGTTAGCGGTCTTGAGCGCAAAAAATCAGCTCCTATCTGATGTTGAAAATCATTGACCTAACAGTTTGTTTTCGATGTTTGCTGGGAGTAAAAATAAGTCATTGGGCACCAAATCAGGGCTGTTATGGTTGGATGGCCCCATCCATTCGACCTTCTTTCTGGTTAAAAATACACAAATTGTTTGAGCAGCGGTTGTAAGAGCTTGTATTGTAAATGGTGAAGAGCGATTTGCTCTCTTCTTTCACTTCTTTTTCGAATTTCTCAATGACTTCTTGCCATCCTGTGATTTAATCCTGAAAACAAGGAAGAGAGCGTTGTTTTTGAGGAAAGGAAGAATTTCTACCATAATTTGTTTCAAAAAGAGGCAAGTAATATTGTGTTTTTATTTACACTTGGACCTGAATACAGTACTTAAAGTCCCGGACGTAAAATCATTGGGTTGAGGGGAGCGTGGTTATAAACAAAACCTGTCCGAAAATCAACAGGTCCCTGCGGGAGGATGCCAAGAGTTTTTTGTGTTTGTATTGTACCGAAACTATAATAGTAACTGTTATGGACACATTTCACAGAAGTTTAAATATCAAAATAATATGGAAAAATGTATCTTCGAATTTGAGTGGAGTAACGGTGAGAAAAAATCTATAGGTTCTAATTTAAACATAATGGAAACTTATTTCTTGTCTGTGTTAAACATGACGTATATATTTATAAAGTGGGAATTACTTATTCTCTGTATGTATGCATCGTCATAAACCAATAATTATCCGGAAAGTGTTGTATGAAGCTTCATTTCTATTGAAGCAAATTTGAGTCATAAACCATTTTTACATTGGTATTGATGGGTATCAATCGTGATAGACAATGACTAAATTGCCACTAATAAATAAATTTGCTAACAAAACTAATTTCGATAACTATGGAGTTTTTTTTTAACCATATGACTTTTGACATTATAAGAATTGTTAGCCTAAGTAAGCGTTCACATTGTGAATCAGATTTTATCCCTAAGCTCTCAAAATTGTGCAGAACTTTTTATTTCGAAATATATAATAAATGAATTTTTA
The DNA here is from genome assembly GCF_021130785.1 of Homalodisca vitripennis. Lineage (NCBI taxonomy): Eukaryota > Metazoa > Arthropoda > Insecta > Hemiptera > Cicadellidae > Homalodisca > Homalodisca vitripennis. The sequence continues at coordinate 11,144 of NW_025788098.1, forward strand.
TGATGGGGTCGTGTCCATCAATGGAGTTGGGTGAGCGTTATTGCAAACCAGGTGAGCAGTTCTGTCTGTATATCTGGTTTGCAGGACATCTCCAGTATAAAGAGATCTGTGGAAATGAAATTGATATGTCTTTTGGCTTCAAGCAAAACCTGTGTTACGCAAAGCATTTCGTGGTGTACGAATACCTTGTTAAAAATTAACCTTCGACTTAAAAAAACCCAGAACGTTCAGAAGTTTATGTTATAGATTACTTCTGAGTAGTTTCTAATGCTATTGACTAATTTCTAGGGCATAATCCAATAAGGTCAAATCGTTTTATTAATAGATAAACAAGAACTTTTAAAACAGTTTCGTTAGTAGGATGATGCTTTCAAAGCATTTTATTAAGTTATGTTTTGTAGCGTTTAAAAAAATACATAGCACTTGGTTAACTTTGATAGGGTTTTGGTGGGCCTATGGGGCGGGAAATGTTTAGTAAGGGTCATGAAAACTTAATTGTGCTCCTAAGGGCAACCTACCCTATTAGTTCTATGTTAAGGAACGATTTTAACGATCTGTCACGCGCTATATCGCTCAACAGGCAAATCGTCGCTAAATTCAATCAATGTTTTTCTTTACTTTATACAATAGTGTTATAAAATCTGTTTTTTTTTTACAGTTTTAATATATACATAGCAAAAATCCATTTTTGAAAAACCTTAATTTACATTTTCTTTTAAACCGCTGTTATTGAAATAAACTTACGTAAAATTACGTTCGTATATTTATTTT
>NW_025788099.1:0-13263 GCF_021130785.1 Homalodisca vitripennis
ACTTAGCTTTCATTTTGTAACCAAAACACACCCGGAATTTTTCTATAAAATTCTACATTAACCCTTGTCTAACCAAATTATCCCCACAGGGAATTCGCGAAATCTTAATTTACCCCCGTCAAATATGATAGTTTTTTATTTACAAAACAATTAGAGCACGCAGTCTTTTCACCATCTAAACCATGGATAATCTCACAAGATCGAAAAAAATTATTTTCCCAAGAAGTACTTGCGTACCTAACGTTTAACCCTGTTGAAAATTTTTAAGAAAAATAAAAATTTCTTCTAATTTCGGATTAACCTACGAATTCTTATCGAAAATTTTGGCCTGGGCATCCCGAGCGCGAGTCTCTTTAATATATTATAACCAACCGCATGTGTAAACTGAACTGACTGGACTGACTCACTCACGTTAATACTAATTCTAAAACCTATTCCAGATGAGTTAGAGACTTGAAATTTGGTACAACCAGATAGCTTTCCACGTGTAGACCACCAGGAAAATCCCGGAAAAGTGAGAAGATTTTTTTTTCATTTTCAAACCCCCTCCCCCTCCCCTCAAAACTTTCCCTCAAAAAAAATTCCCAAAAAAACAAAATCGCGCAATTCTTCACCCCTGCAGGGCATTTTTTTTATTTTTTTGTAAGCCCGGATGTAGCCGGCGCGAACCGTTGGAGCTAGCTCGGATCTGACGGAAAAAATTCATTCGTCAGGAATGAAGTGATACTACAAAAAATAGGTTCTAATGACTTTTTGCTCTATCTTCCTATGGGTGTTTTGGTTTAAGCCGACTCTCCCCAAAACGCTCAAACCACTTCGAACATTTGAAAAATTTCCAGAAGATTTTTTTTTCGATAAATTAAGTTGTTTCAAAGCCCGATAGCGGCTCGAAACCGGTTCGGTCGTAGCTCAAATCTGAATTGACACCATCAAATTAGCAAAATTGCGCGATTGCTACAAGGAAAGAAGGTCCAGTAATCTTTTGCCCTCATCTCGATATTGGTTTGGCGAAAGACGAAAAACGTACGTGATTATGTACAATTTTGTTGTAAACTCTTTTTACGCGAAAACTTTTGTTTTTGGGGGTCGATAGCGGCGTAAAACCATTGGTCGAGACGGTCAAAATAAGGACTAACGTTTTATTTAGGTAATAAAGAATGACCTACAACAAAATAGGTCCATGTGACTTTTTGGACTATATTTCCCTTAGTTTGAGCTCGCAAAACGCGATTAAATTTTATTAAGTGTATATTTTAAAATCATTGGGACATTTTCGCCCCTAAAAAAATATTTTTACATTCCAGGGCATTGATTAGCGGCCCTAACTAAAAACGGCGTTGGTCAGTAACTCTCAAAAACAAATTTTTAAACGGGATTTAGGACAAATCACGTGATTCTACAGAAAAGGTTCACGTTTCAGTGACTTTCGGGGATGAAGTTGGACTGGAGCGTTAGCTAAGCGGTCAATGAGTAGTAGTAGATTAGGGATCAGCAGGAACTATTTATTATTAATGTTCACAGACACAATACCCTCTCTAAAAAAAGGATCCCAATGTGGTGTCATTAACCCCCGGGTAATATTAACCCCCCCCCCGGGGATTTCCTGGTATTTTGCCTGGTAGTGACCTGATAACCTCCTGTACATTCAAACCCCCTGATGTGTTAACCCCCCCCTCGGTTAAACCATTAGTTAAACCCCCCTCAGGGGAAGTTTACTTGCCATGGACCTGCATGTCCGGAATTTTACCAGTCTCACCAAAATCTCTTTCTTTAACCCCCCCCCCACCTGGGATAGATCCTGGTATGGACCAGATAAACCCCCTGGAGACTTATCCCCCTCGGTAAACGTGACCCCCATCCTGGGAATTTGTTCATATGACCAGACAATATCCTGACGAAAATTGAAAACCCCCTCTTGTCTTAACCTCCTTAACATTAATCACCCACCCAAGGAGAATTTCCTCGCCTTGACTAGAATAGTCTCCTTGGTGATATTCAAACCCCCTGTTCGGACTTAAAATACTGCACTTGAGGTCGGTTTTTATTATGTTTATATCTAAACAATTCTAAGATAGCCTGACCCGTGCAGACTTTTCTCACGAGATTCCAATTTCTGGCTTAAACCATAGGTCGCTAGAAATCAGATCTGAGGGCACAATCGAACAGAGACCATAAATTAAATTTTCCAACAAGAAAAGGTCCAGTCACTTTTTGTCGTATCTCTCATACGGTTTAAACCGGCAAAATGCCCTCAAAGTCAAAAGTTTTTTACCGAATCCGGAAAAAAATCTATGAAAAAGGTCAATTTTATAAATCCTTGTCATTCTTACTTAAATGTCCGGACTTATACCAGTCACCGATAAGTAATTCGCTTATTCCAGAATTTGCAAGCGTTTTTTTTTTTTTTTTTTTTTTTTTTTTTTTTTTATTTTCTAATTTATATATACAACACCGCATGTGTAAAACTGACCTGACTGGGACTCACTCACGTATAACTAATTCTAACCTACTTCCAGATGAAGTTAGAGACTTCGAATAATTTGGTTACAACAGATAGCCTTTCCCAACGTGTAAACCATCCAGGAATAAGTCCCGAAAAAGTGGAGAATTTTTCAATTTATCAACCCCTCAAAATAAATATCCCAAAAAAAATCGGGCGCATTCTATCACCTACTGCAGGCACATTTTTTGTTAAGCCCGATAGCGGGCGAACCGTTGGGAGGCTAGCTCGGATCTGACAGGGAATAAACTTCATGGTCAGGATATGAAGTGAACTACAGAAAAAAGGTTCTAATGACTTTTTGCTCTATCTTCCATGGGTGTTTATTTAAGCGATCTCAAAACAGTACTCGAAACATTTGAAATTCCAGAGATTTTTTCGAGTAACAAATAATAATGTTTCCAATGCCGGATAGCGGCCCGAACAGTTGTTGGTCGGTTTACGCTCAAAATCTGATTGACCCCATCAAATTAGCAAAATTGCGCGATCTACAGAAAAGGTTCCCAGTAAGTCTTTTGCGCCTATTCCTCGATTGGTTTGGCCGAAAAATCAAAACGTGATTATGTTACAATTTTTGTGTGTAACTTTTAACGCGGTAATACTTTTGTAGTTTTTCGGGGTCGATATGGCGGCAGATAACGCATTGGGTCCGGAGGTCAAAAATAAGACTAACGTTTTATTTAGGAAAAATAAGAATGACCTAACAAAAAAAGGTCCAGTGACTTTTTACTATAATTGCCCTTAGTTTTGACGCGCCAAAGCGGCGATTAAGTGAAAATATTGGACATTTTCGCCTAAAAAATTTACATTCCCAGGGCTTGATAGCGGCTAAAACGGTTGGTCGTTATAACTCAAAACAAATTTTAAAACGGGATTTTAGGACAATCAACGTGATCTACAGAAAAGGTTCAGTGACTTCGGGAGTTTGCTGAAGCGTTAGCTTAAGCGTCACAACTAGTAGAATAGGGACAGAGGAATATTTATTATGTTCACAGACCACAATAGCCCTCTATTAAAAAGGCCCAAGTGTGTGTCCATGAACCCCCGAGTAATATATAAACCCCCCCCCGGGGATTTCACTGGTATGACTGATAACCTCCTGTAACATTCAACCCCCTGAATGTGTTGATAACCCCCTGGTAACATTTAAACCCTACCCGCCCCAGGGAATTTCCTGCCACATGACCTCATGTCCCAATTTGTACCAGTCACTCCACCAAATTCTCTTATAACCCCCAACCCCCCCCCCCTGGGAAGATCTCTAGGTGCATGACCAGATTACCCCCCTGGGAAGAACTTATCCCCCAGGTAAACGTTTAAGAACACCCCCCTGGTGAATTTGTTCATATGACCAGGACAATATCCTGGACGAAATTTAACACCCCCCTCTTGTCTTAGAACCTTCCTTAACAGATTAATCACCCACGCCAGGGAATTTCTCGCCTTGACTAGATAGTCTCCTGGTGATATTAAACCCCCTGTTCGACTTAAAATACTGCCTTGAGGTCGGTTTTTATTATGGTTTATACTATAACAAATTCAAGAGAGCTGACCCGTGGCAGGACTTTTTCTCCCGAGCTCATTTCTGGGGCTAAACCATAGGTCGTAGATCAGGAATCTCGAGCTGAGGGCACAACATCGAAAGAGAAAATAAAAATTTCCAAACAAGGAAAAAGGTCCAGTCACCTTTTTTGTCGTATCTCTAACGGTTTTTTTAAACCGCAAAATGTCCCTCAAAGTCAATAAGTTTTTAACAGAATCCCGGAAAAAAATAGCTGTATTGAAAATAGGGTCAATTTTTAAATCCCTTGTCATTTTACTTAATGTACCGGAAACTTAACCAGTCACCGAATTTCCGCTTAGTCCCCGAATTTAGCAAAGCGTTTACTGTTGGGGGCCCCTGGGGGCGTTAAGCCCCCAGCGAGCCGAAGGCGGAGTCCTAATATAAATACAGCGCGCGCCATTGTGTATACTGTAACTGACTGACTCACTCACTGACTGACAGATATATACAAATTCTAACATAGTTCTAGAAGTGCTTGGTAAACTTTGGAAATTTGGCACGCAGGTACCTTTCATCAATATTGAACCCGGGAAGGAAAAGTCTAGGAACAACTGGGACTTTTTTGACTTTTAAACCCCTGCAAAAAAACTTCTCTCAGAAAAATCGCGCATTCTTCACCCCTCGCTAGGACATTTATTTTGGTACAGCCCGATAGCCTGGGCGAACCGTTGGAGCTTAGCTCGGATTCTGACCGAAAAATATTCATAGTCGAGGATGGAAGTGAAAGCTAACCAAAAAAGGTTCCAAGTGACTTTTTTGACTCTATCTTTCATGGTTAAGCCGACCCAAAACACGCTCGAACAATGTTTGAAATTCCAGAGATTTTTTTCGCTTATAAAAATAATATGTTTCGAGCCCGATAGCGGCCGAACCGTCTGGCTCGTAGCTCCAAATCTGTATTGACCCATCAAATTAGCAAATTGCGCGAATCTACAGAAAAGGTTCCAGTGACAATTTTTGCCCCTATCTTCCATTGGTTTTGGGCCCGAAAAAGAAAAACTCGTCGATCTACTGTGCAATTTTTTGTTGTAACTTTTACGTGAAAACTTTTGTTTTTGGGGTCGATAATGCGCGCGAACACAAAAATGGTCGGAGGTCAAAAGTAGAAAGACAAGATGGTGTAGATTTAGGAAATAATATTGATCTTTAACTCAAAAAAGGTTCAGTGACCTTTTACTTATTCATCTCCATTAGGTTTTGACCGCAAAACGGCGATTTTAAATGAAAATATTTGGAAATTTTCGGCCTACCAATAATTTACATATCCGGGCTTGAAATAGCGGCACCTAAAAACGGTTGGTTCGTGAGCTCATAAACAAATTTCCAACTACGGGATTTAGGTAAATCAGGGTCATTCGTGATCTACAAAAAAGGTTCCAGTAACATTTTGCACCTATCCTTCAACGGTTTTGGCCGCATATATACGCGTTTTATAAGTTTTTGATTTTTTTGCGAGTTTTACGTTTGAAGAGATTTTGTTTTCTGGGCTCTATTTCAGACAAAATTCTTAGGTTTCTAGGCCAGATTAAAAAATTTGATTCTGAATACAAAAATAATGCGATACTACACAAAAGGTTCAGTATGACCCTTTACTCTATTCTTCCATGAAATTTACCGCCGTTAAATACGTGATTATATTGAAAATTTCACTTAAAAAACTTACTTTTTCGTGCCTCGATATGTGGCTCGAACCGTTGGCCCTAGCTTAAATGTTAAACTTTTTGTAAGGTATGCTATTGATAGGATCTTACCAAAAAAAGGCCCAAGCCAGCTTTGCTATCGTTTTTATCTTTTCCGTAAGCCTGATAAATGCTCTTAAAATGGCTAATTCTTTGTCGTCATCTTTTAGGTGTTTTAAAAAATAAAAGGGTTTTGCAACAATAATTAGTGCGATTCATTGCTGGTTTCCATATTGACCTTGTATTACTTACGTTAACGAGTGACTAAAAACCCCCTCCACATCGGGGAAGTTGGCTGAGCGTTAGTGAAGGCTCATCCAATATGTAGATCAGGGTCAGGGACAGAGTGTGTTTTTTTTTTTTTTTCTTTTATTTAATTTTTATCGAAATATTAGTTTCATTGTCAAAAAACTCTGGTCGTGGAATGATAATTTTCCGAAGTAATTTTTAAATACCCACACTGATCAACGTTTTATTTTGATAAAAATTACATACACCTCGTAAGCCCAGACACAAATTTACTAGAAAAGTCTACCACGCGTTCTTATTAACCCCCGAGGAACATTAAACCCCCCCCCTCCCGGGAATTTCTTGGTTGATGGAACCTCCTGGATTAAAATTAAACCCCTGATCAAATCTTAATAAATCTGGATAAAGGTAGTTGTTTAAAATTTATTTACAACTAAATCTGTTTACACAAACAGTCTGACCTCGGTCGAGTGCAGACTTTTATCCCAAGCGTTGTACCGACCTAAAACCATAGGTCGTAGATTCCAAATCCGAGGTCAGAATCCGAAAGACCAACAAATTTTAATAATTAAATTTCCGACAAGAAAGGTCCAGTCCACTTTTTGTCGTATCTCTAACGGTTTTAAGCCGTGAAATGGCACCTTAAAGTCTAAAAACTTTTGATTCAAAACTGGAAAATTCTAATAAAAAATCGGGGTCTTATTTAATTCCGAATTCCGCTGTTATCCCTGAATTCTGATGGCCAACATAAAACTTTCCCCGAAAGGGAGCCTGGCGAGTCTTGTGTCGTTACCCCCGGTAACGATTAACCCTCACACCCCGCATTAAAATTTCCTGAACGTTAGAGAAGCGACCATAGTAGATACCTCCTGAGTAAATTAAAACCCCCTGATGTGTGACCACGGTAACTTTAACCCCTGTGGTTAATCATTAAACCCCCCACCAGGGAATTTCCTGGCATTGACCTCATGTCCTCGTAATTTTAACAATCACCATATATCTTAAAACCCCCCTTGGGACAGTTTCCCCTGAGTACTGACCATGATAAACCCCTGAGTGTACTTATAACCCCTGGTAACCATTAACCCCCCAACCCCCAGGGATAAAGAATTTCCTGGCTTGACCTTCATGTACCGAATTTTTTTAACAATCATCCAAAGTCTATCATTATCCCCGGAATTTACACGCGTAAATTTAACGCTCTTATCTCCCGAATTTGGCCAAGCGTACCATCATGGGGGCTGGGGCGTGAGCCCCCCAGCGAGCCGAATGGCGAGGCTCTAAATATATACATACAACCGCATGTGTAAACTGGTGACTGACTGACTCACTCACCTCACGTATACTTAATTCTAACCTACTTCCAGATGAGTTTAGAGACTACCCGAAATTGTGGTGGTACACAGATTAGCATTTCCGCATCGTGATGTAACCACCAGGAAAATCCACGAAGAAGTCGAAGGAATTTTTTCTCATTTTCTAACACCCGGTCAAAAAAATTCCCAAAAAAATCGCGCATTCTTCACCCCTGCAGTGGCATTTATTTGGTAAGCCCGATAGCGGGCGAACCTGTTGCGATGCTTAGCTCAGGAATCGATCTGGATCGGGAAAACATTCCATGGTCAGCGACATGAAAGTGAACTACAAAAAAAGGTCTAATGACTTTTTTGGCTTCTATCCTTCCATGGTTTTAAGCAGACAAAACGCTCGAACATTTGGACAATTCCCACGAGATTTTTTCGATAGAAAAATAATATGTTTCTAAGACCCGATAGCGGCCGAATACCGTTGGTCGTTAGTCTCAAAATCTGTATTGACCCATCAAATTAGCAAAATTGCGGACGATCTACAGAAAAGGTCCAGTTAGATCTTTTGGCCCTATCTCGATTGGTTTGGCCGAAAAAAAGTAAAGGAAAAAACGTGATTATGTACTCCAATTTTGTTGTAACTTTTACGACGAAACTTTTTGTTTTTGAGGGTCGATAGCACGGCGAAACCATTGGTCGGAGGGTCAAAATGAAGGACTACACTGTTTTATTTAGGAAATAAGATGACCTTGACAAAAAAGGTCCAGTGGACTTATTACTAGTAATTTCCCATTTAGTTTGACCGCAATAAACGCGGATTTAAGTGACTAAATTATTGGACATTTTCGCCTAAAATATTTTACATTCCGGGCTTGGATAGCGGCTAACAACGGTTTGGTCGTTAACTCAAAAACAAATTTTAAACGGGAATTTAGGAAATCACGTGATCTACAGGAAAAAATAAAAGGGTTTCAGTGACTTCGGGAGTTGGCTGGAGCGTATAGCTAATGCGTCAATAGTAGATAGGGACAGAGGAATATTTATTAATGTTCATCAGACACAATACCCTCCTTAAAAAAAAGAGGCCCAAGTGTGTCGATTAACCCCACACTGGTAATATTAACCCCCCCCCGGGGATTTCCTGGTATGACCATGATGTAACCTCCTGCTACATTTCAACCCCATGATGTGTTTAGACCCCCCCTGAGTAACATTAAACCCCTCCCAGGGATATTTCCTGCCATGACCTCATGTCCGAATATTTTTACCTGTCCACCAAATTCTCTCTTAAATCCCCCCCCCCTGGGAAGACTCCCTGGGATGACCAGATACACCACCCTGGAGGAAGCTTATCCCCCACGGTAACGTTAACCCCCTCCCCTGGGAATTTGTTCATATGACCAGACAAGTATCCTGACGAAATTTAAACCCCCTCTGTCTTTATACTCTCCTTCTAACAATTAATCACACCACGCCAGGGAATTTCTCCTCGCCTTGACTTAGATAGTCATCGCTGGTGATATTAAACCCCCTGTTCGATCTTTAAAAATACTGCACTTGAGGTCGCGTTTTTAATTATGTTGTATACTTAACACAATTTCAAGATAGCTGACCCGTGCAGACTTTTCTTTTCTCCTCCCGAGCTCATTTCACTCTGGCTAAACTCTCATAGGTCGTAGATCAGGATTCCTGAGGGCACAAATCGAAAAGGACAAAAAATTAAATTTCCAACAAGTAATAGGTTCCATGTCACTTTTTTGTCGGTATCTCTTAACGGTTTAACCCCGCAAAATGCTCCTCAAAGTCAAAAGTTGGTTTACGAATCCGGAAAAAAATCTATGATAAAAATGGGGTCAATTCTTTTAACCCCAAGATCCCTAATGCGGATGATCAGACATAAACTTTCCCGAATACCGCTAATCCAGTGAAACGATGAATACAACCCCACATTAGAAAATTGCTGAACGTGTAGCTAAGCGTCAATAGAAGATAGGGACAAAGGGTGAATTTTTATATGGTTACAGACACAACACCTTCGAAAATAGACCCATGTGGTCATTAACCCCCCGGTAACATTAGCCCCCCCCCGGAAATTTCCTAGTAATAACCAGATAAACTCCTGATCCTTTAACCCCTGGAACATTAAACCCCCCCCCCCCCGGGAATGTCATAGCATTACTTAATGTCCGGATCTTAACCCAGTCACCGAATTACAGCTTATCCCCGAATTTGGCAAGACGTTACATCATGGGGGCCTGGGGGCGTACCCCCAGCGAGCCGAAGGCGAGTCTAATAATATATACAAACCGCATGTTGTATAACTGACTGACTGACTCACTCACTAACCTCACGTATACTAATTCTAATCCTACTTCCAGATGAGTATAGAAGAGGACTTGAAAATCTTGGTGGTACACAAGGATAGCTCTTCCCACGTGTAACCACCCAGAAAAATCCCCGAAAAAGCTGAGAATATGTTATTCATTTTCAAAACCCCCTCCAAAAAAAATTCCCAAAAAATCGCTGCATCTCTTCACCCTCTGCAGACATTTTTTGTAAGCCCGATAGCGGGCGAACCGTGTGGAGCGTAAGCTCGGATCCTGACGGAAAATTCTATGGTCAGCAGGAATGATAATGTGAACTAACAAAAAGGTCCTAATGACTTTTTTGCTTCTATCATTCCCATGGTTAAGCGACAAAAACGCTCCGAACATTTGAAATTGTCCAGGCAGGATTTTTGTCGATATAAAAAATAATGTTTGTCATAGCCCGATAGCGGCCCGACGTAACCGAACCGGTTGGTCCCGTTAGACTGCAAATCTGATTTGACCCCAATCAAATTAGACAAATGTGCACGATCTACAGAAAAGGTCCAGTAATCTTTTGCCCTATCTCGATTGGTTTGGCCTCGAATAAAAAAAAACGTCACCCAGGATTATGTACACATTTTGTTGTAACTTTATACGCCCGAAAACCTTTTGTTTTTGGGGTCGCGATAGCGCGCGAAACCATTGGTCGGAGGTCAAAATAAGACTTAACGGATTTTATTTAGGAAATAAGAACTGACCTACAAAAATAAGGTCCAAGGTGAACTTTTTACTATATTTTCCCTTAGTTTGACCGCAAAAACCGCGGATTAAGTGAAAATATTGGACATTTTCGCCTAAAAATTCTACCATTCCGGGCTTGATGAGCTGGCTAAACGGTTGCGTCGTAACTCAAAACAAATTTTCAAACGGGATTTAGGATAATTCACGTGATCTACAGAAAAGGTTCAGTGACTTCGGAGTGGCGAGTTGGCTGAGCGTTAAGCTTAAGCGTCAACTAGTACGATCGGGACACGAGGAATATTTATTTATGTTCAACAGAGCACAAGCAACCCTCTAAAAAAAAGGCCGCTCAAGTGGTCCATTAACCCCCGGTAATATTAACCCCCCCCCCGGGGATTTCCTGGTATGACCTGATAACCTCCTGTACATTCAACCCCTGATGTGTTAACCCCCCCTGGTAAAATTAAACCCCCCCAGGGAATTTCCTGCCATGACCTCATGTCCGAATTTTACCAGTCACCAAATCTCTTAACCCCCCCCCCCTGGGAAGATCCTGGTATGACCAGATAACCCCCTGGAGACTTATCCCCCGGTAACGTTAACCCCCCCTGGGAATTTGTTCATATGACCAGACAATATCCTGACGAAATTAAACCCCCTCTTGTCTTAACCTCCTTAACATTAATCACCCACCACAGGGAATTTCTCGCCTTGACTAGATAGTCTCCTGGTGATATTAAACCCCCTGTTCGATCTTTGAATAATACTGCCTTGAGGGTCGGTTTTCTTATTAATGGTTTTATACTAAACAATTCAAGAATAGCTGACCCGTGCAGACTTTTTCTCCCGAGCTTCATTTCTTCTGGCTAAAACCATAGGTCGTAGATCAAGAATCTGAAGGGCACAATTCGAAAAGACAAAATTAAATTTCCAACAAAGAAAGGTCCAAGTCACCTTTTTGGTCGTATTCTCTAAACGGTTTAACCGCAACAATGCCCTCAAGTCAAAGTTTTTACGAATCCGGAAAAAATATCATATGAAAAAGGTCAATTTTTAAAATCCCTTGTCATGTTACTTAATGGTCCGGGACTTAACCCAGTCACCGAATTCCGCTTATCCCCGAAATTTGCAAGGCGTTTACTTTGGGGGCCTTGGGGTGCGTAGCCCCCAGTCGAGCCGAAGGGCGAGTCCTAATATACTTATACAACCGCATGTGTAACTGACTGACTGAACTGACTCACCGTATACTAATTCTAATCCTACTTCCCAGATGAAGTTTAGAGACTTGAAAATTTTTTTTTTTGGTACACAGATAGCTTTCACCACGTTTTTTTTTTTGTATGACCACCAGAGAAAAAGTCCCGAAAAGTGAGAATTTTTCATTTTTCAACCCCTCAAATAAAAATTCCCAAAAAATCGGCCGCATTCTTCACCCCCTGCAGGGCAATGTTTTTGTAATGCCCGATAGCGGGGGCGAACCGTTGGAGCTAGCATTCGGATCTGACGGAAAATTCATGGTCAGGAATGAAGTTGGGAACAACAAAAAAGGTCTAATGACTTTTTGCTACTTATCCTTCCATGGTGTAAATGCGACAAACACGCTCGAACATGTTGAAATTCACCAGAGATTTTTTTTCGATAAAAATAATAGTTTCAAGCCCGATAGCGGCCGAACCGTTTAGGTCCGTAGCTCAAAATCTGATTGACCCATCAAATTAGCATAATTGCGCGATTCTACAGAAATAGGTCCAGTTAATCTTCTTGCCCTATAACTCGATTGGTTTGGGCCAGAAAAAAACGTGGATTTTGATTTGTTAACAATTTTGTTGTTAAACCTTTTACGCGAAAACTTTGTGTTTTTCGTTGTGTCCTTTGATCTTGGGGTCGATAGCGGCGAAAACCATTGGTTCGGAGGTCCAAATATAAGACCGAAACGTTTTACTTTAGGGGTAAATAAGATGAACCTACAAAAAAAGGTCGCAGGTGACGTTTTTTTTACTCATATTATCTCCCTTAGTTTGAACCGCAAAACGCATGGAACGCGATTAAGTGAAATATATTGGACACTTTTCGGCCTAAAAATTTACATTCCGGGCTTGATGATAGCGGGCTCTAACGGTTGGTCGTAACTCAAAACAAATTTTAAACGGGATTTAGGAAATCACGGGATTACAGAAAAGGTTCAGTGATCTTCGGGAGTTGGCTGGAGCGTTAGCTAAAGCGTCAATAGTAGATAGGGACAGAGGAATATTTATTATGTTCACAGGACACAATACCCTCTTAAAAATGCCCAAGTGTGTCATTAACACCCCGGTAATATTAACCCCCCCACGTGGATTTCCTGGTATGACCTGATAACCTCCTGTACATTCAACATCCTGATGTGTTAACCCCCCTGGTAGGTACATTAAACCCCCCCCAGGGAAATTTCCTGCCATGACCTCATGCTCCGAATTGTACCAGTCACCAAAGCTCTTAACCCCCCCCCCCTGGGTAGATCCTGGTAAGACCAGATAACCCACCTGGAGACTTAATCCCCCTGTAACGTTAAACCCCCCCTGGGAATTTGTTCATATGACCTGACCATTTCCTGACGAAATTAATCCCCCTCTTGTCTTAACCACCCTTAACATTAATCACCCACCCAGGGAATTTCTCGCCTTGATTAGATAGTTCTCCTTGTGATATTAAACCCCCTGTTCCGACTTAAAATACTGCCTTGAGGTCGGTTTTTTATTATGTTTATACTAAAAACAATTTCAAAGATAGCTGACCCCGTGCCAGACTTTTTCTCCCCGAGCTCATTTCTGGCGCTAAACCATAGGTCGTAGATCAGATCTGAGGGCACAATCGGAAAGGACAAAATTAAATTTCCGACAAGAAAGGTCCAGTCACTTTTTGTCGTACTCTAACG
>NW_025788100.1:0-11931 GCF_021130785.1 Homalodisca vitripennis
TGTAATTTAAAATAGAAGATTGTATTACAATATTCACTTAAAACATATTTTATATTCCAGCCATACACCAAGATTACAGACTTTGACTGTCAGACATACAGTGTAGGCAGTGAGGTTGGGTTGTGTGGATTCATAGAGACACAGCATGTGGGAAGCCCTGCTGCAGTATCCAGACATTTGGTGCTACCCTTCCCTCCCACCCCTACTCAGGCCCCCATCAAGACTTCACCCTCTACTATCAAGGTGGAGGACTCGGATGAGGAGGAGATGGCTCACGACGGAGGCAAGACTCCATCCTTCTGTGTTTTACTGCATGGTGCTCTAAAGGTATGATTTAGTTTGTTTCAGAGGTAAATCACATAAATGTTACAGTTATAAGCATTCTTACAAGACTACACAAAAGTATAGTGCAAAGTAAATTAATACTATTACATTACTATCCCCAAATCACTCAATTGTAAAAAATAAGTTAATTACTCAACCACTAACATCCTCTTTTGTACTGGACTACTTGCATAGCAATCAATTCATGTTAGTAACAGTAATTTCAGTAAGTGGATTACAACTCTGTGTTATGATATTTAAACACATCAACTAACCAAATTATTTTATTTTTTAAGGTTGGATAGACTTCTTTCTTCTTTTTATAGCTGTGTGACTTGTCATAACTTTGGATTACTCGATTTCGTTAAATGGTTTGTTATCATGGGATACGTTGTTACAGAAGGGAGATACTATCCAATCCTCATGTGAAAATACACACATTACATTCTTACAAGGAACTTTTTGCTTCTTCAGAGCTGGGTAGCAGGAATGTAACTGTCAGCTGACATGCAGAATACCTTGAAGATAAACAGTCAACAATCTAAAACTGAGGAACAACCATCTTAATCAGAAACAGACCATACGCATTAAACTCTCTCTGTATTCTTCGACTAACGAAGCAACGTCATGAAGTTCACAAGTACTATCCACATCCTGCAATCTGCTTCTTCTGCTGTTGTAGATAACAAATTTCCGCTATTGCTTATTACATTTTGTGGGCTTGATCTATGTCCACCCAATTGCGTAATAATATTGCTAACAAATCAATGGCTCTATGGTTATATTCCTTCAAAGTTAAAGACTTTCGTGTAGAACAAGCTTTATTCTAGTCTACAAAATGTGTAGCCATATCACTCTACATAGTTTTGTGTCAGTGGCAGGTGGATTATATGGTGATCCCTCTCAGGTTACACCCAAGTGGTACAGTCTGCTTCTAGTGAAACAAGCTGTCATAGTGTACACAAAAGTTCGTATATTCCAAACACTCAACATAGTTACATGTTTAGAGATCTGCACACATATTTGTGCAGGTAGAGATTATGGTAGCCCTCTGCCAGGAGTCGCACCCCGAGTGGTATTGTCTAGCTTTACCTCCTGGGCTGAATCTCCAAGAAGAGACAGTCCAACCTGATGCTGACCTCTGCTAGAGCCAGGCAACAACCCAGTCCCCTATGAGCCTGGGAGACATCACCCAACTGGGCATACCCAGATCCGGAACGACCCAGTTAGTACACTTGAAATTTCTCATCAATACTGTTTTTTTGTTTTAATATAAACTTTATATAGGATATGATTCCAAATGTACTAAAATTCCGTATGATGCTTTTGGAATAATGGAATGGCATGTTACTCTATATATTATCTTAAGAAAAAGTTTCAGGAACTAGTCGGTTGATATTAACAAACATTTTGACAGAAAAGAGATAGGAGAAACCTACCTTTTGCAATTCTTTTGTGACTGTGCCACACAAAGGAAAAAGTCTAGACTCATTCACAAACAGAAAAAAGGAAATAGTGTGACACACCTGAAATAGCATGAGTATCACTATTGCCAACTACTGCACCATCTTGTATCTCTAGTTAGCAATATTACAATATTTTGTATATTAACTAACTAGTGTGTTGTTCTTGGTTGGAGCTGAAAGAGTATAAATACATGTGAAAAAATTGTTTAGTATAGAGATTGGTCTCATCACAGGATTCAGTGAACCACTCTGAATGCGTCTGATTCCTGTTATTTGTGGATGAGTATTAGTGATTTAAATTCTATATGACTATAGGCTGATATTTTGTTGCAAGTCTATGGTGGCTGATTGCAAGTAATACGTAATCACTATGGGTGGGGAGGGGGGTCATTGCATTGCTTATTTTTGGATGACATGGAGGTGGTAGGGTGAATGTCTAGAAAGATGAATTACGTCATCGGTAGTTATTTTCTTTTTTACACGTAAGTGGCAACCCACACATTGTCCTTACGTTGAAAACTAAAACGCGATTTTCGAGGATTCCCGCAAGTAATACCGTACGTTTAGTGAACAGTGCGTCGTAAGTGCCCCCTACTCGCGTTAGAACCGAGTAAGGTAATTACCGCGCACACTGTTGACGTTGTCTAAATTTCCTCTATCAGTGTATTGTTTCGTTTTGTATGCTATATCGAGTAGTACGTATTGTAAGCTATAGTAAAAAGGCAAGTTAACATTTGTGTGTTTACCATATCCAATCCATTAGCCGAAAGTTTAATGTTTAAATAAGATGTTCGTTTCATATAGACAAATCTCAAGTTTATACCAACAAAAATTGTTTTTTGAAAGTTTTAAAAACAATTCTCAATACAAGTACGAAAGTAACAAAATGTACAAAAGTTAGTTAAACGAAGCGTAGGCGAAATTACAAATTACTAAGCACTAAAATCCGGATCAACAGGACACTAGATATTATTGTATCTATAGAGAATCGAAGAAGAAATTGCACTAGCGGTTGACTAAGAATAAATCCAATCTACAACATTTTTATTTTCTAAGGTGAGTGACCGAAATCATTTTAGGTACCCTAATGAATATCTAACTAGAAATATTAGGAAATCGCCAAAAAGTTCTCTTCTTTGCTAATTCAGAAAAATATTATGGCCTATCTTAAAGTATACAGAGGTTTAATATTCATTAATTATTAGATCTTATTTTCCTATAAATTGGATTCCGTCAATTGGGTCACAAAAATGACAGGATGGTTTAGTTTATGTATACCATATATATACCTACAGAAAAATATGCTCTATTTTCAAATAGGTAATATTAAACAGAATGTAAACAATCTTTATATGACCTTTTTTCTTTAATTTGAAATATGGTGGTTTAAAATTGTAAACTGATGTCTAAAAATCTATTGTAATTCATTTAAAAACTCAAACAAATATTAAAAATTGCTTTTCTGATGTAAAGATACATAAAAAGGTGCCAGTACAGACAATCGCTGAGGCGTTGCGGTGCGCGCGGAAGGTCTTCGCACGTATACTATGTGCCGTAGCATGTCCTCACGGTTGATGTATGCGAGACGAACCATTCGCGCTAGGCGCAAGGCCTCGCGATCTGTCCTATGTAACGCACCTTTACCAAAATATCTGATTTTATTAATTGCCAGTATTTCAATAAAAAGACCAGTACCCAAGATTGTTTACATTCTTTTAAATACCCTACTTGAATAGAGGTATAACACCCTGTATTTTGTAACCGGGAACGAATTGCAGGTGCTCGTTTAAAGATATTAGATTTTAAAGCCATAGGGTTTTGTATTTACCAGAGATAGATATTGCCATTACTTGTTTCGTTGTATAATTTATAGAGAATTTAGAGAACAAGTAAGAGAATAATTTAGCAGCAATCCCATAGAAAGTTTTTATTTTTAGGCAACCTGCGTAAACCTGCAGAAAAAACCACAAAATACACAGCCACGCTTCAAATATTAAAAAACAGGAAGAAGGATAGAAGAATAAAATAAAAACCGGTATTAATGAATCAGCGAACAGACAATGCAAACATTAAATAAAAATCACAGATAAACAGAGACTCGAACAGTTACCTTCTCAGGAAGAGCTATGAAAAATATTAAGGGGGATTGATCTACTCGAAAAACAATCTGAATGCTTTTGTATTCTGCCAGAGATACTATGCCAAGCCGTGCTGAAGTTGATTAACAGATCATTAAAGTTGCCGCGAGGAAATAAAAAGCACGCAAAACAGTCTTTAAACAGGAAGGTTCAAAACACAGTTGCCCAGAAGAAAACACAGGGATGGTATGAATAGAAAGTTTAGAAGATTATATTGTCATGAAAAAATCCAAGAAATGGAAAAAGAACTATCTCTGATAGCGGGCCCCCACAAAACACACCCCCCCCCCCCCCCACAGCCCCCCCACCTCAACAGTGGGAACGTCCTAATCTTGAAACAGCAATCAACCCTTATTACTATTGGAAGAAACACAATCGCAGATATAGCTTTATTTGGGGAGGAGTGCAGGCAGATCTGATAGAAGACGAGAACGGAATCATTTCGCAAGCGTACAAAAACTCTTGATTGGAACCCACACAAGAATTACAGTAAAATGGGATTTTGACATTAGTCCGCAGTAGGGACATATCTTCGTTTTGATTCCCAAAGAAAATCTTAATTCTGCAGAGGGACGAAGACATGTATCGAGCAGTCCCTGTTAATGTCTCAATCCTGGCACAAGACTGATCTACCACAAGAGCCACTTAGAATAGGCAATGTTCTGCCTTGAAACATCAATCCGATTATTTAGCGAGAACATAGCATCCATACTGAGGGACCAGATCAACTATTTTACCATATCTTCAAGATGATAAAGCTCGAGTCCTATTGGCTTCTAACTGCGTGCAAATTAAGACAAGCACTCTCTTCTAATGCACATGTGAGAAGTATTAGAATCAAATTGAGCCTGATCAACGATATGGAGTAATCGGCTACGAGCGTCTCATAAATTCTAATATCCATCTGTTTAATATTATATTTATAATCACAATATCACTTACCTAATATGCTAGGTACAACGCGCAATGGCCGTTGGATTTTCTGGACCAACATACATCGTCAATATTCGAGAGTGGAAAGCCAATAGTTCCATCTACTGCTAATACTCCATGCTCAGGATTCTTCGAGAAATCAGAAACGACGCTTCTCTCGAACTTGAAGAGTTTTCGGACCATTAGCTAAAATACTGACCATTTGGAACTAGTAAAACCATTCAGTGGTAATCATGAACGGTTGATGGAGAGGCCAGATGAAAATCTCCGACGTTATCAAAAAGTCACATAGGGTTTGCTATACAACAACCTTTTAAGCGACATGATCTCTCGATGCATTTGTTTTTAGCTCATCAATGCTCCCTGGATAAAGAAGTGCGTTTATAACAGAGTAGAGCGCAGAATGGACTCCTCTTAGTTAGGAGGAAACATGCCTGGTTTAATTATTGCCTCATGACCATTTTTGGGTCTCCATTTGGAGATGAACGTGGCGTTACAATTGATTGAACATTTAGAAAGATCTAATTTCGAATTTGCATGGAAATGTATTAGCTGAAGTATGGAGTTAAATGGAATATTGATGGCTTATAATGTTAAATGCAAAATATGTCTGGGGCAGGTGAACAAGATCTCATTCCTGATTTTCCAGACATTAAATGGTATTCAGAACATGTGCGTCGAAAGCCAATACTTGCTCCAAATTGTAAAATGTAGAAATACAGAATGCTATCGTCCAAGAAGTGGCCTATTTAGATTACTAGACAACAGGTTTCTTCCAGCCACCTGTAAAAGTTAAAACAAAACAGTTTGATGACTTGGGTTTTAGTATGAAGGAGAGGCAATTTTCTGTAATTTTTCCAGTCAAGTGTTAGCTCTACGCTTAAAGTGACTCTCCACTCAAAGATTTCCTGCAAAATGCCATAACGATATATTTTTGTCCGACGGTACAAATTGAGGCTTCAAGTCAAGGTTCGAACATTGCAATAACCGTGTGGTCCATTGTTATCATGCTTCTGTCTAAGTCACTAAATCGTCACACTCCGAAAAGATCCATAAGAAAAGTAAACACGCACACTGATAGGAAAAGTTATAGACCTGTAAGAGTCGCTGGCTCGTCGTGCCGTCCGTGGCTAATGAACCTGGATTGCAATTATTCAAAATTTAGCTAGCACCATTGATGTTGAATGGCCCCTCGATGAAATGACGGTAGACATATCCAAAATCGGATGAAAGCGAGCAGACTCCACACACACTGAGCAGTCAATCGAAAGCAATCCAATGTCAATCCGAAAACTTAAGAAATCATGGATTACGGGTAGGTTTCATGGACTGAAGACTGGTTAATTTTGAATATTAATATATGATACCAAAAATTTAAAATTAAGTTTGGTTATATTAGTAATGATATAATATTTTTGTCCTTTACTCTATGTTGCACATACCTAGTTTCAGTAAAATATAATCTCTAATCCGTAAATCTACTTTTCTTATTTTTCCAAATCTATAATTATAAACGTTAAAAAATTAAAAACAAAAAAACAATACATTAAACATTGACGAAATGTTTTACGTTACAGCATTGGGGGGGAAGGAGGGGCGTAAGAGCTTATTGCTTACATTTTGCTGACAAGGGGGATGGTGGGGGTAAATAATTGCAATAGAATCTGCTTACATAATACTTGAACGGGCCCCTAATTTTATATAGGCAACAAGGAGTTTGATGTTTGTGGGGTTTTTGAAGTGTAATACTATAAAAACAATGGGGTGACAGTTACACTAGGCCTAGCATGTTGGCCTGTGGCTTTTGTATCTTTTATTTATCATTTTCATTTTTCAGATCAACTTGTTATAAAACAGACACAAGTTTAATCTGTATTTTAAATATATATTAAATCCCAGAAATTTGATTTCCTTAAGTTTAAAGTCTCTTGAACCATAGTGAATAATCTCCCAACTAATTCAAATATGTAATTTGGACATTTGTATTAAAAACTAAAAAATAGCTGTTTATAACTACCATACATTTTGTAACATTAATACACTATCCGTTTTTGCACTCGGTTCAAAAATATTGTGCAATGAGATTCGGGATTTAGATGAACCAGAGAGAACTAATGAAGTTTTAAGTTCATTTTCCTTGCATTAAAACCTAATTTATTTTCATGTACAAGTGTCGTTATATGATACTGGCATGCCAATTTTTTGTTTTTAAACATGTATACATGAATAGCAATGTATACAAGGCACCAATTGAGAATGATCCTACATAATATTGTTGAACAGATCCAGAGGAAAGCAAAACTTTGCTGTAAGGCCGGCAGAACAAGCGCAAGCTACTCCCAGAGCAATGTGGTCTGAGATTACGGACAGGCTGGGGTTTACAGTCGGACATACAGAAGAATACTGAGACACGCTCGCAAGTTGCCTGAGAAAAAACACAGCAGTTTCTACAAGGTCAGTAGATAAACATTTTTACTTACCCTATAATGTATTTTGGATGTAAGTAAATACTAGTAGTAGTAGTAGGCCTTCAGTCTCCCATCCTTTTGTCGGCCCCTGCTGAAATTTTCCATTACTATCCGTTGGTTCGGAATTGTTTTACTGTGGACTATTTCACCATCTCAGTACCATCTATTAGTCAACATCTACTTAGTTGATGATAACTCGTTAGATCTGTGTAAGCTTTAACTTTGGCTCTCGATTTTTGAAACTACGACTGTAACACATTAAAGCAATTTGTGTGTTTTTTATGTATAATATAATATATTAATGTTAGAGTTGCATTGTTTGTTGACAACTGCAAAATGGCGGTCAGCTAAATCTCATTTTATAGATTAAGCAAAATTTCAAAAATCAAACCAAAATAAGATTGTGCTGTATGTAGTGATAGATTCAGTAAGGGGTAGGTGGTGTTTAAAAGTTGATATGAAAAACTGTTTATTTTTGTGAAACATAAAAAAGAAAGTTGTGTGGATTACATAAGCTATATACTGGAACCATCTTAAATTTGGTTTATACTTTTAAATAGACTTTTTCATTTAATACTATAAAGGTAAAAAGGGAATGTTAACCAAAAACTAGATTGTGGCAAACGTAATTGATCCTGCACGTTAAGTGATAAAAGATTCATAACTCACCTAACCTAAACTACATTGACTTGACGGGGTTTACCCAAAGGCTAAACCCACCTATCTGAGACGTCAACCACCATAACTATGTTATGTTATTCCATAAAATTTTTTTAGTTTTCATGTTTTCCTCACGCCTGAATTTGTACCTTTTTGTAGGCTTAGTTGGCTCCTCAGGTATAGCTGGACAGGTAATTATGTTATGTTTAAATGAGTGTAAGTGAGTTTAAATCATTTTTATTGTTTATTGCTGAATCATTTAATGTGTGCAATGTCTTAGTTTTTTTATATTTCCTTACCTTTTGGTATTACAATTGTTATCTAAACTTAATGAACGATACTGGTTCCCACGTAATAGTTTTTTATTTTTTTTAATATTTTATATATTTAATTTTTGTTTTTAAAACTCAGAATTACTCGAAGACCTAGGTTTATAACCCTGATTTTACACCACAGAAAAATAGTTCAGTAGAAAAAATTGTTGTGTTTTGTTCTCTAAAAAGGTTAAATATATAAGTAAACACAACTGTAATTTATATAAACCAGTGTACAGCTATAAACAACCAAAAAATCCAAAAAGAAAAAATATAATGCTAGTGGTTGTGGTATCCATTTCTTCTATTTCTTGGCTAGCTTTATTAAAGTATGTTTATTTATTTTATAACACTAATAAATTCAATGACATCCTGGAGACCTCAACGAGGCAATGGATACAATACCAAAGCTTTATTTATTTTTCATTGTAGAAAGTATTTCAGAAAAACTCATAAACCGATGTAATACACAGGATTGATTCAAATAGTAATTTTTTTTTAGTTTCCTTGAGGATTTTTCCTGTCAAACATTTGACGATTGTGTGGTAGCGGGTTCTTCAGTTTTACGCTCAATAAATTGCCAAGAGAGTTTTCTCGAACAGAAGGGCTGTCCCAGTGATGGAGCAAGGGAATGTGTATTATTAAGCTTGCATAGTCCTTGTATTGTAAATGTGAACACATCCTTGGTTTGTTTTCAAGGTTGAGTCCTGTCAGAATACCCATTTTTTTTTTTTTTTTTATATGCCTGTCTAACTAATTTTTTTCCTTGATGGAAGGTCAGCTAGAGCCTCTAATGGACTTTTTTTTA
The DNA here is from genome assembly GCF_021130785.1 of Homalodisca vitripennis. NCBI lineage: Eukaryota > Metazoa > Arthropoda > Insecta > Hemiptera > Cicadellidae > Homalodisca > Homalodisca vitripennis. Next base: position 9,112 of record NW_025788100.1, read on the forward strand.
TTTATTGAGGACTGTGTTGCGAGATATACTGGGCATATTATCAACCCCATGCTGCAATCCCATATCTCATGTGGGAAACTAGAGGTATAGTCTGCAATCTTGGCAGCTTCTTAGGTATTTGCTGATCCATTTTAATTCATCTCCAAATATACTCTAGTGCCTCATCTTTTTACACACATTTAATAGGGACATTCCTTCCATGGTGAGGAATTTTGGTCTACCAGTCCTAAAGAACGTTGTCATTTGTTTGTTCCAGTATGGTTTTGGAATATCAGGGATGGGATCATGATTTTTTGCTGGAACAATTAATTTTGTTGTGTTAAATATTAGGATTTCATTGAAGGGTCATTTGTTTTGCATGTAGTTTTCTGGCTGTAGTCAAGGAATGTAGTTTGCAATGTCATAAATTGCATCTTCCCGTGTTGTTTTTTTTATGAGTAGTGTGGAGTCATCAGCATACAATTCATTTAGGTAGTGTTTTAGATTTTGGATTGTAAAAATGATTGGGCGAAGAATTAGACCCCTGGGGAGGGACACCTTGTTATCATTTGGTTTAGGACGTTGATTTTTATATGTATTCTTGAAAATTTCCTTGAATTCAGTAAAATTTTTAAACAGTATTAATCTAGGATGGTTTGAAAATGGAATAGCCACATTAATAAAATTGTGCACTAGCACAACATGATGATTTATTTGCCACTTAGTTAATATTAAGAAATGGTATTGTAAAAGCAGTCTATCATGGGTATTCTCAGTTGCCTTTTATCTTATGGAATTATATTTTTAGGGGTCATTTAACAGTTACAATAACAAAAATCCTCTATCTGCATGTAAGAGCAATACATGGCTCTTTGCTACCCATTTAGGGAACAAGTCACAACATTTGCCGGCAGTAGGAAAGGTGTTGAACATTAAAAACCTATAATAACAATGTTAATTTTGGTATCTCAAAAAACTTGAAGTAGTATGAAGTTCACTCATATGTTACATACTGGGTTTTATTTAAATATAAATAACTATGTAAATCTTTGCAAATTTTAAGCATTAAACCCACACATTCATTTAAAACTATGTTTTCAGTGTACTGTTATAAATAAGGTGACATTTTTCGTAGTAAATATTACCCAACGCTTTGATGATTGTTACAGGAGTTTGAACCGTGTACGTAGAGCAGCAATATCACTTGGGTTCCATCCACGCCTGTTGGGATAGGGTTTACGGCAATCCTGGAGCGAGAGTGTACTCTGCTGCCAGGCGGTGCACATCCCGACGGTGTCCAGCTGCAGCTAACCCAGCGCGGCCAACCGTACTGCGCAAGACCCGTACAGCCGTGACCCCAAGTACAATGTGCTGCCCAATGCGCACACGATTCCAAGAGGGTGACAACTGGTCCCAGTATTTATCTGTCTTCGTCAGAGGAGTATTAAAATAACTGTTTTGCAATTACACAAATAAATACGCTAGTGATACTGATTAGTTATCTAAATGATCAATAAAGTCATTTCAGTATTGTTATTAACGTAATCATAATTTGTATTATCACTGAGATCACTAAACCTGATTACTATGATTTTAAAGTCGTAACCCCTGTCGGATGTGTGGGTCATGTATTTTAAAATTCTAATTAAAATGTTCCAATATGATTGTAGTTTCAGTTAGTGACGATTTTATATCAGTTATGTTTCAATAAGGCGCAAATAGAAACAAATATTTTTAGAATTAATTCATAAATTGTTTGCAGAAGACTTTGGAATTAGGGATTATTTATATATTTAAAGATTAACAACTGTTTAATTTTTAAAATAACTAACTTTGGCCAGCAATGAAATTATTGAGCAAAATAAAATACGTAATTATAATTAAGTTATAATATTGTTAGCATATAATCCGGTTAAATACTCTTCCAATACCACATTATTTGAACAAAAGAAACAAACAACGAATAGGAAGAGTGGTTCCGGGAGGAGGAAAGGAAATTACGCTCGGAAAGGATGAAGAAATATTGGGTGGATAAAAGAAGAAAGACTTAGAATAATATAAAGTGACTAAAGTGGTCCAATGTAGGCCCAAAATTATAAATAAATAAATAAAATAAATAATCGGATTAAATACTCTTCCAATACCACATTATTTGCAAAATTCCAGAACTTTATCAACGTTGTTTTTATTTATTTAATTTTATTATTTATTTATTATTTTGTTTTTAATTTACAGAATACTGCAGTGTATTAAAACAAAATGGAAATATGAATGCTTAAGTTAAAACTTTTAGGAAGTAGTTCCCCACCTGCTGAAGAGTTGACATTTAGAAATTTAAAGTTATTAGACTTTTAATCTGGTAATGCAAGAGTTTTTCTTCTGAAAAATGTTTTAAGCGCCATGTCAACTGAAAAATAAGAACTTATATTAAACAAAGACTTGCAATCGTCAATGCAGGCTTAATTTGAAGTAAACCTAATATATTTTTAAAACCTATATTTGTAAAGACTAGCAATGTATGAAACCCTACTTCTTTTTTCCTTTACTTTCTGTGTTGAAAAGGGATACACCCATAGATCTTAAATGTATTTATGACAGTTTTGGAATAATCTTTTTATTAAGTTACTTTACAAAAAAAAAAACAAGGATTTACTGAATATGTTTGATATGTAACAGGAAATTTCCACTTGTAAACAGTGATGGTTCTGATCATGATGCTTGCTTGTGTACCTCAGACCCTGTTGTTTCTTTGATTGAGTATCCTAATCATTCTTTTACTGTTCCCATGATTGTGGAAAGATGACTAATGTTAGGTTTAATTTTTGTAATATTACAAAATAT